>NW_022437166.1:580733-603416 GCF_009761245.1 Sapajus apella | reverse complement strand
TTTTGTATTTTTAGTAGAGACGGGGTTTCACCATGTTGACCAGGATGGTCTCGATCTCTTGACCTCATGATCCACCCGCCTCGGCCTCCCAAAATGCTGGGATTACAGGCTTGAGCCACTGCGCCCGGCTGTTCTGATTCTTAATAAAGCAATAGAAGACATTTTAGTCCATGGGAGTTTCTAAATTAATTTGGTTAAATGATTTTTAAGAGTTTGATTTATTCTCTCTCAATATTTTCTATTATCCCAAATGTAGGTACAATGTGCTCAAGGCTTCTACTGCATTATTAGCAGTGGCCTTTGAAAAAGGAATAGCTTCCCTCCAATGTGTAAGATGATCAACTATCACTAATAGGTATTTTAGTCGACCTACTGTGGCATTTCAGTGTCGTCAACTTTAACACTTTGGAATGTGTTTATCCTAAAAGTAATTTCTTTAGAGCCTGCTTGTTAGTTTTCTTGCAGATGAGACATCTATCTTTGGCTTGCCTGGCCTGAGTGTAAATTCCAGTACACCCTTAGACTCTAAGAACTGCATCTCACAGGGCCTCAGGACCCCAGTGTGTTCCTTGGTGTAGGTGAGATAAGGTTTCTCTCACAAGGGGCTTAGAGAGCATCTCCCTCTGGCCTGGGAGAATTGCTATCTCCCGTCAGCATTTTCCTGTGCCCCAATTTCAGCCATTTTCTCCTTCTCAACAGAGGAGAAAATAGGAACTATTTTAGGAGAATGAAGGGAAGGAGTTAAATGAAAAATCAGTCCAGCAGGAACTGCTGCCTTTTTGGCCACCTGAAATGCAAGGTGGTTCCCTCAACTTTCAAAAGAAGTCATGTTGATGTCCTGGGACAGGTACAAGAGCTATTTCTTCTGGTAATTGGAGGTTGTTTAAGACATGAACTACTAATGATTCATAAGCAAGTTCTTGGCCTTGATTATTCATTAGACCTCATTCAGCCCAGTTTTTTCCAAATATGTGTGCTACCCCAAAGGCATACTTAGAGTCTGTATAAATGGTTTCTATCTTATTTTCTAGGAATTTCATGGCCTTACTGAGAGTAAATAATTCACAACTCTGGGCAGAATAATTATTGGGTAACCTCCGCAACTCAATTTCTTCAAACGTTTCTCCATCTATTACTGCATATTCATTGTGTTGTCTCCCATTGATCGTTTGGGAGAATCCATGTATGAACAGGTGAATGTCTGGTCTTATAAGAGGTCTCTGCTAGATCAAGCTGAACCATTGTATAATAATAAAGTCAAGACACAAGTGTTCAGTCTGTAGCAGTGGGTTCCCTGTTAGGAAGCCTGCAGGGTTAAGCGAGCTATCTGTTGTTATGGTTAAGTCATCTTTCTCTAGCAGACTAGCTTCATACTTTAAAATTCTAGAATCAGTAAGCTGTATTTCTGCCTTTTGACTTAAAATAGCTTTAACCTGGTGGTAATGTACTTACAAATATCTTCCAAAGGTAATCTTTCTACTTCTACTAATATGGCAGTAGCTGCCACAGACTGAATACATTGGGGCCATCCGCTGGCAACTGGATCTAAGACTTTGGACAGGAAAGTAACTGGCTGTTGGCAGACTCCATGTTCCTGTGTGAGTACCCCTAGGGCTACTCCATTATCCACATTAACAAAAAGATGAAAAGGTTTCACTGCAGAGAGTAAGGCTAGGACAGGGGCAGACATTAACCATGCCTTTAATTCATTTACGGCGGCAGCTTCATCAGGAGACCATATAAGCAGGTCAGGTCCTCTTTTAGTAAGTTTTAAATATAACAGTTTACTTCTTAGGGCATAAGAGTCAACCATAATCTGCAGTATCCAATGAACTTTAAGAATTTTCTGAGTTCAAAGAATGTTCTGGCTTGGGGCAAGGGTAAGGACACAATTCCTTCAACCCATTCAGGCCCATTCTTCTTTTCCCTGCACTAATAAAATGGCCTAACTATCTGACTTCTGGTTCTACATATTAAAGTTTTTCCTTTGAGACTCGCAACCCTTCAGAGTATGGAAGATTCAAAAGTATATGGAGTACTCAGCTACTTTTTCTGTATCTTCACCAGATATAAGGATATTATCCATATACTGGATTAAACATAGGTGTGTTGAAATTTCTACTTTTCTAATTACCTTGTCTAGAGCATGAATAAAAATATTTGGCTAGTCTGCAAACCCTTGAGGTAATACTGTCCACCAGTACTGTTCCTTTTGTCCTGTATCTTGATCCTCCCATTTGAAGGCAAATAGATCTCAGCTTCTTTCAGCCAGAGGACAGGCCCAAAAGGCATCGTTTAAATCAATGACAGTAAACCACTGATCACTATAGGGAATTTTGCTTAGAATAGCATATGGATTTGGCATTGTTGAGTGAGCAGTTTGTACTATTTAATTTATAGCTCTAAGATCTTATACTAATCAATAGGATCCATCAGGCTTTCTGACAGGTAAAATAGGGGTGTTATATGGGTACATGCAAGGTTCTAGGAGTCCATCTTTAATAAGACCTTCAATCACAGGCTTTAGTCCTATCTGACTTTGTAAGGAAATTGGGTATTGCTTCCTTCTGGCTCCTCCTCCTGGAATCTTTAAATGTATTTGGATTGGGAGAATCCGTAGCTTCCCTCGATTCCCTTCTCTTGACCATACATCAGGATAAATTTTCTTCTCATCTACTGTAGTCAGCAGGTTTAAGGAGATAAAGATTTTGGCCCTATTTGTAATCCTAACCCTAATCTCAACATTAACTATCTTCTTAGTAAATTAGTACCTGCTTCAGGAATTAGTAGAAATTGATTATTAGCCACCCAATTTTTATATCTCACTTCTGTATTCTCTAGAATCTTGCCTTAAACCTCCTCCTTTTACTCCAGATATAAATAAAAATTCTTCTGAAGAACAATTTAAGCCATTTGGATAAAGGCATAAACAATGAGTCACTCCAGAATCAATAAAGAATGTTATTAATTTATGGTTTGGTCCCACCTCTAAATTTATCAATGGCTCTTGGTGGGACTCAAAGTGAAAAAGAGCCCCTGAGCCCCCCTTGCTTCTTCTCCTAAGGCAAGCAGGAGCAGGAGGACCTCCTTGGTGGTTTCTAATTGAGAGCATTCTCTCTTCAAATGGCCTGTCTTCCCGCATCTGTAACATCTATCTTGCCCACCTTTTCTTCCTATTCCAGAACCCTTTTGCCTTGGCTTATCCTTGTTTTGTCTGCATTTCCACCTTCTACAGCACTTGCTGTGGTCCTCCCATGTCCAATTCTGACCTCGCCCTCTCCCTCTCAGCAGACCTGCACCCCGGGTCATCGGTTGATTTTTCACTCCAGACATTGTCTGCCCAGTTGAATTTTGCCAAAAAAAACTTTGCCTTTTGCTTTTGTCTCTCTTCATCACTCCTCACATATATTTTTTGTGCTTCCTCTAAAAGTTCTTCAATCAACCGGTTCTTCTATGGAAAGCTACCTTTTGTAGCTTTCTTGCAGTGTCAGGCCAGTTGTTTGTGACAAAATGTAATTTTAGCATCCCTTGCCCTACAGGACTATCTGGATTTAAATCAGCATACTTTATTAATTGTAATTTCAGCCTGTCCAGGAACTGCATGGGTCCTTCATTCTTTTCTTGGTGTATGTCAAAAGGCTTTAGTTAGGTTTTGAGGTCTAGGTGCAGATTTATTTATCCCTCTGATAATCAATCTTGCAAATCTGCTGCTGGGTTATCTTGGCCAGCAGGATAATCACTTTTTTAGGTTGCCATAGCAGCTTTGTGAATCATGTTTCATTCTTCTTTAGAGAAGAAGATACCTAGGACCGACATTAACTAGGTTCAGGTATAGAGTTGCGGGCCTAATCACTGAAGAATTTGTTCTGCTACCCCTTCTGGATTATCTAGCAGAGGCTTAAGTTCTTTCTTCAGACCTTGTACTTAAGAAGCAGTTAAAGGAGCATTTGCAAAGCCAATTGTGCCCCCACTTTGTGGGACTTCCTTCAGAGGAAAGAGCTGGGAAACTGGCTCTTTGGGAGTGCAAGGAAAGGGAAGATTTTTGAATATCTTTTTTACAATGCTTTATATCTTTTGGAGTCCTCTCCCTAAAGAAAGACATTTAGAAGAACAATGGCAATGATCAGGCTCTTCAAGGTCAGATGTGGAAACTTCTGCTTCTGAATCTGTACCAGCCACCTGAGGAGGAGTGGTGAGGCCACAGAGCAGGCTGCAATGGTGTGTTGGGATTAAGAAATGGGGGAAGATGATTCAAATGATGTCACTGTTTTCTTTCTAACCGTGTGTCACTATCTGCTTCATGTTTCAAGTCCTTTAAGGTGTATAAAGAAACAGGCCCTCGCTGCCAGCGTAGGGCTTAATCTATTTCTTCAGAAGACACAGGACTCTTGTTGTTAACATACATGATTAAAAGTTGGCAGACCCAGTCTTCATCTGAGCCAAATTTTGGCCAGAAAATGGCAGGTTTTAAAATTGGTTCTTGAGTCCAGAGGAAACAGCAATATTTAATCATTATTGTTTTTTTCTTAATGTTTAGTATGTTCATTTTCTTTCCAGTGCTTTAACATTGAGCCCTAGAGGGCTATCAGGAGGGATTTGATCACTTTCACCTCTTTTATTTCTAGTTCTACTTCCTATTCCAGTCTTACTAGAAGCATTTCCCATGTTGTATACTACATAGGCCCAACTCTTCACACTAAAGATGTCTTGCCTATTCTTTGTCCCATGGGAGGCTCAATCCCCCAGATCCTTCAGAACGGGGATATCTTGTCAGTCCTGTCTCTAGAGGCTTGCTAAGGCTCAACCTCATGTACTAGACGTTTCTTGCCTAATTTATCCTCGGAGGTTTTTCTCCCTCCCCTTCCAGAGATCTCTTTAACTTTTCTTCCATACAGCCACCACCGCAAGCAGTGATGCTTGTGACCATTCACACACACTCAGCCTTCCAGAAGTTGACCACCAAGAAAATACTTTGTCGCCCTCTTGTGGCATTTCTTACCTTGGCCTGTGCACAAGGTTGCCTGGCTACCACGGTTCTGCAAGCTTTCCCTTCTCCCACATTGCTGAAGATCCAAATATATTCCTCACACCAAGTAGGTCCTGGCTCTCTTCTCCCCAGGCCACTGCAAGGAGGTGGTGGGGTGCCTCCCCACAAGAGAGAGCCAGGGACTTCCCAGAGGAAAATGGAATACCAATGAGCCCCCACCTGTTAGAAACGGGCACTTGGTGTTGCAAAAAATTAACACTGAGACTGTGGATCAGTCAGCAAGGTCAGTTGTTACTTTCTGCAGAAAAGGTGCCACTTGATAGCAGTCTTGCAGGAGAGCACACCTGAACAAAGGATACAGGAGCATTTATAACTTGATGCAACCATCCTACTTCTGTGTCTGGTTTCCTTGGCTGGAACAGGACCTCACCCTCTAAGCTTGACCTGATTGGCTAGCAACTAAAATTTTCCTAAATAGGTAAAGGCAAGAAAGGACAAAGAAAAGAGGAAATGACTTGTGGAATGCTGAAAAAGGCAAAAGTACTCCTTAATAAGGGCAAAGGAGGAAACTATAATCTAATGCTTGCCTAGGCTTTCCCAGACATGTCAGGGTGAATATTTGGGACAGCCAAGGAAACTTTGAAGAGGAACTTCTATTTTATTTTCTACAGTAGACATGGAGACATGAGAATTTCCACTTTACCCTTCCTCCTCTTGCTAAATGCGCACAAACGCAAGTAACACCTGCTGCTAATCTATTTATTCAGAGCCTTAAATCTGCAGCTCCAAATTCTGAATCTAGGTCTTGAGATTTGAAAAATAAAAGAAAAAAAAAGCCTTTTGTCTGAGGAATCTAAGTCCTTCTAGTTGTCAAACTCAGACATTAAAATGAGAGCACAGTTATGTCTTTGTTCCCCTTTTCAATAATGTATTTATTTCTTGAAAGCATTTGCTGTTGCCACCAGTAGCTATCACTTAAACTAATAATGCTACACTGGACACTATAATTTATATTCTAAACCTTAATGATGTATGTCAAATCAATAATCAATGTTATTTCTGTAAGTAAGTAAAAATTTCTGATAAATTTGTACCTGTCCAGTCTTTCTCTTTTTTGGGCTTTACATATATACTTGTAACTAGTGCCAAGGAATGTTTAGATTTCAGTCAACTTGAATGTTTGCTCCCAGGTTATAATCCTCATGCTTGGCCCAAATAAACTGTCTACTTATATTCATGTTGCCTCAGCTTATTTCTTGTAGGTAGGCATATTATTTAGAATATGCTAGAGTAGCCTCTATGAGGGGACTTCTCTTTTGATTGTACTCCACTTGCTGTCACACCCAAGAATGCAAAGCCAGGTTGATCTGACCTAGAGTCTGCACATAAGATCAGATTTCTGCCTAGGATTCACAAGACACAGAAAGTTTTTGGATTGAGAATGTACGGAAAACAAACAGGAGACATTTCTGCATTGTAGGATGTCAACACAGATGTCTTAAAGTTACCATTTGCCAATGTGGCTCTTTGAGCTTTTCAGGTCTTGTCCAGTGACCTGTTACAGTTATGTGAGGCTCCAGGTGTAAATAGAATCTGATGTCAGAACCTTTAAGTGTAAACAAACATCTTCAGAGTAAGAGATTAAGGTCACAAAGTATCCAGAGCCACAACCAAACTATACCTACATGTTAAATGTAATACTAGAGTATTCTTGTCCTTTTTTTGTTTGTTTTTAACCCAAAATTTGGCTAATCAGAATTGATGATTAAAGTTCTAAAGCTTTACTAGGGCAGTTCAATTTTTTATTTAGCCTGAGCCTCTCTCCTCCCTTGCTTATTGATGGGACATCAGCCCAGAAGCACTGGGAATCCTCTCACAATCATCTAGACGTCTATTAGAAATCTGAAAATGTACAAAACAAAATTGTGTCAGGCTGACAAGAGTAGTTAATTCTGCTTCTGTTCAGTTTAAGTGAAATAATTTATTCTGTGTTTTCCACCCCTCGTACGTGAGATTTCTTTGGTTGGTACCCAGAAGAGAGTTTCTCCAGTTCTCTGGTAGTTGAGTGCAAAACAAGGAGGAGGTCTGGAGACTCAAACAGATAAACTAATAGTTGCTATTTCATATGGCCATTAGAAAAATAGACGAAGCAGTTATGACCTTTACCATCCAGGAACTTTTAGCCTAGGCCAGCAACTAGATAATGGCTTAATTGAGCATCATATGGTGGGTACAAGGAATAGATGTGTGCAAACAAACTTGGGTTTTATTTGGGTTGGTTACTTTATATTGTGAGTTTCTATGTTATTACCTAAAGGGATATTTATGGACAGAAGGGTTATTATTATTCCATTCTTTTTACCTTGCAAGGAATACATACTTATCTTATAAAATTATCCTAGAAAACTTTAAGGGATTTGTTTAAATTGGTTATTAGTATATGTTATAAAATTGACAGGACAGTGGCTAAAAAAGATTAAAGTTACACAAACTCTGGGATTTAAGTTTCTCTTAGGTAAGTCTATAAAAACAGAACATGAAATAGCCAGTGTTATAGAGAACAGAATTCTACATAGGATCCTCTCCCTGCCCCAGTTCTTTTTAGGTTCGCCCTCTATAAAGGTCTTACTGAGGTCTGGCCCAACCCTGGAGTTTTGCCTCACATAACTGATAAGAGATGAGAGTTTTGAATCCTTTTGCCCTTCTAGAGCTGATGCTCACAATTTTTAAAAAATCAAAAAGCAGATAAATGAGATAAATAAACTGTATATTATAGTGTCTTAATTTGTTATTATTACAATTGTTTTTTGAGACAGAATTTTGCTCTTGTTGCGCAGGCTGGAGTGCAGTGGTGCATTTTCAGCTCACTGCAACATTTGCCTCCTGAGTTCAAACAATTGTCCTGCCTTAGCCTCCTGAGTAGCTGAGATTATAGGCACCTGCCATCATGCCTGGCTAATTTTTTCTATTTTTAGTAGAGAAGGGGTCTCATTATGTTGGTTAGGCTGGTCTCAAACTTCTGACCTCTGGTGATCCACCCACTTTGGCCTCCCAAAGTGCAGGGATTACAGGATTGAGCCACCACCCCTGGCCTATTTTTTTTTTTTTTAAACAATGCTAGCAGAGAAAGTCCAGTTTGCAACTTGTTTTCTATTTCTGCAGATCCAGTAGTTTTTCCACATATCACAAAAAAGTAAATATAAACACAATACTTATTCTGCTAAACTACGTAAACTCTTTTCTGTATCCCTTTTACTTGTCTATATTTAGGTTTTATTCTATACATTAAAAAACAAATCAATGACAGACAATCAGAGGAAGAAATAAAAATGCTAGACTCCTTATCTAAAATCTGGGAATTATTCAAGACAGTACCATCTCCCAGGGTATTATGATGATTAAATCACCAATGTTTAATATCCAGTACAGTGCTCTCTAACATACTCTTGAGCATATAGTACCTGCTCAATAACATTACATTCGTCCATGTGCACATGTTGGTTTCCAAATGTAAACTTATTCAAACATGGTTGCATTCTCTTTGTTCTTGTAAACTTTAAAGAACCAAAAAAGAATAAGGAAATTGGTTGTATTCATTTTTCCTAGAAGTATGTATGTTGTGACAAGGGTGCTGAGTGTAAGGGACTCTGTGCTGTGCCAGCTTTCTCTAACTAATGCTAATCATGAGCCCAGGGGAAGCAACATCAGCATTAACAGGGAACTTGAGGCCGGGTGCTGTGGCTCACGCCTGTAATCCCAGCACTTTGGGAGGCTGAGAGGGGCGTATCACCTGAGGTCAGGAGTTCAAGACCAGCCTGGTCAACACTATGAAACCCTGTCTCTACTAAAAATACAAAAAAAAAAAAAAAAAAAAAAAAAAGCCAAGTGTAGTGGCAGGTGCCTGTAATCCCAGCCACTCAGAAGGATGTGACAGGAGAATTGCTTGAACGCGGGAGGCGGAGGTTGCAGTTATCTGAGATTGCTCTATTACACTCCAGCCTGGGCCGCAGAGCAAAACTCCATTTCAAAAAAACTAATAATAAAAAAGCTGATTTAAACAAGATGGGCACTTACTTCACAAAAGCTTCTTGAGAAATTTATCAGGAGATACCTGCTACTAGGGTGTTAAAGACTATTTAAAATCGCTGTTAAAAATTACAAACTTTAGAGGTAACTTCCAACAACATATCTTTTCCATCTGAAAAATACATATAACTGATTCTGTATGATGCAAATACAGCACTGAAAAGTGTACACATTTGTGTTTATGCCCTTAATTTTATACTTTATTATTCAGAAAAGTATTATGGATTCACTAGTGTTGTGGATCTTACGCCATTCTCTTTTCTCAGGAGTAGAGAATACATTAGGAAATACTTCTGTGTAAATAAATATTTTATTAAATAATTTCAGTCACTCTTGTAAGTCAGAACTAGTTCTGTTTACTCTCTCATTTTACCTGTAGTTGAGTTATAAATTCTGCTGTCTACCTGGTAAGTGTGTGTATGTGTCTCTATGTGTGTGTGTTTGTTTTTCAGGTACTGCTGACATTTAGAGATGTGGCCATAGAATTCTCTCTGACAGAGTGGCAATTCTTGGACACTGCACAGCGGAATTTATATAGGAATGTGATGTTAGAGAACTACGAAAATCTGGTCTTTCTGGGTGAGGATAACTTCCAACACACAATTTCAAACATACCCCAATGGTTTCACTTCTCTTTTTGGTAGAATGTGTTTTGGTAATATATGCTTTGCATAAATAAGTTTCAGATCCCTGTTTTCAAGAAAATCTTGGGGATTTGTCCATGTATAAAATAATTTCTGAAGATGTTTCATCTTGACCTGAACTTTCTACATTTCTAAGCTGATCTGTATCCTTCATTCTAGATTAGCAGTAATTTCATTAATTTAGTCACATAATATATTGTTGTCCATACCTTAAAATCTAATTGCCAACACCAAGTTTTGATTCAGTATTACTGGCTAGTGAAATTAATAACCTACAAATTTAAAATCCTCTGTGAGAAATCAGTATTTCGTGATTACATTATAAAAATATTTTATTACACTCTTTACTGAACATATTACTAGGCTGGTAATTGGAGAATATGAGCAAAATTTATCTTACTTATTTGTAATAAAACAGGTATTGCTGTCTCTAAGCCAGACCTGATCACCTGTCTGGAGCAAGAAAAAGAGCTTTGGAATATGAAGAGACATGAGATGGTGGATAAACCCCCAGGTAGGTGAGAGTGAAGGTGAACCCAATGGATAACACAGATGACAGGTCTAAATATTAAAGAGAAAGCCAGTTGTTAAAATGTGAGTTGGAAAGCTATGTCCCATTGGAATAGTTTCTGGAAAGCCTGAGTTTTTTGTTTGTTTGTTTGGTTTGGTTTTGTTTTGGTTTTTTTCCTCTCATAATTTGATATCTTCTGTTTTACACTTTTAAATTTTCTAAAGATTCTACTTTCTTTTTGGTGATCTTCTTTCAAATTTCTAGTGAGAGCAACTGTCCTCTTCATGGCATATAAAAACTGCACAGTCTGACTGATTTTACATTAATTTTTGGGAACATAAAATCTGCATAATTTTTAAAAACTCTGTTAAACAATTTTTTAAGTTTTCTTTTTGTATCGTGTAAAATGTGAGTAATTTCTGTTTCATTTTTTCTGTTCATTATTCGGCACATTTCATCTTGTTTGTATTGCTATAGTCTTGAAATAGAGTTTGAAGTTGTAAAGTATGATGCCTCTCTGCTGTTTTTTAAAGATTGCTTTGACTAAAGTTTTTTGTAGTTACATGTAAATTATAAAATTGTGTTTTCCATTACTTAAAAAAATTGTCACTGAAATTTTGATGGAGAGTTTATTGGATCTGTAGATCACTTTGGATAACATGACACTTTAGCAGTATTTATTTTTTAAATGCATAGACATAAAATATTTTAAAATTCATTTCTTTTCTAATTTTTTTAGTGATATATCACTGTAAAGATTTTTTACCTCCACTGTTAGATTTGTTCTCAGAAATTTATCATTGTAATGCTATCGTAAATAAGATTGTTTTCTTCCTCTATTTTATCAGAGAGCTTAAGTGTGTGAAACCCTATCTTGTATGTACATTTTATATTTTCCTAATTTACTGATTATATTTATTAGTTTAGACAGGTTTTTTTTTTTTTTTGGACAGAGTTTTGCTCTTGTTTCCCAGGCTGGAGTACAATGGTGCGATCTCAGCTTACCTCAGCCTCCGCCCCACAGATTCAAGCAATTCTCCTGCCTCAGCTTCCCAAGTAGCTGGGATTAATTTTGTGTTTTTAGTAGAGACGGGGTTTCTCCGTGTTGGTTAGGCTGTTCTGTAACTCCCAACCTCAGGTGATCCACCCACCCCAGCCTCCCAAAGTGCTGAGATTACAGGTGTGAGCCACCACACCCAGCTTTAGATAGGTTATAATGTACTGCTTATGGTTTTATATATATATAATATCATATGATTTACAACCAGCAAGTTTTTACTTGTTTTCAATTTCAATGGCTTTTTTATTTATCGACTAATTCTTCTGCCACATACTTTCAATGACATGTTAAAATAGAAGCACTGACAATGGGCAAAATTTACTTTTGCATTGGTGCCTGTGAATTTGAAGGAGAAAACACCTCTTCAAGTTTTTAGAAACTGCTTTCAGGAGATAAAGATTTTATTTTGTTGGGCCCCCAGAGTGATGGGATGCCCTCTGGGTTTGTAGTAAAGAATGATTGCAGTTTGGTCACAAGGCTACTGGGTCAGCACTAGGGTCTACCTTTAGTTGGCTTGGTACAAGGGGATTTGGTAGTTACAGTTGCATTTTATATTTTGGATAGATTGAATCTTTGTTGGTTGCTCTATAGGGAAGACACTAGCATAGGTTTCTGCAGTCAAGTCTGCATATGGTGGGCCTTATATCAAAATGTGGTTGAGGACAGCTTTCACTGAGTACCAGAAAGAATTTTTCCAGGTCACTGTGTGGGTTCCTAGGTAGGCAGAACTGGCCATGAACTGTGGCTGAGAGAGCTGAAACTGAATCATTGAACTGCTTCAGGGACCACAATAAAGGCCAAGGTCTGCAGGCCTGCCTGCATGGCTATAAATGAATGTCTTCCTCCAGGCCCATGGAAGGACAGGACCTCTCTCAGATTGTGGCTGGAGGGAGTTTGAGATGATTACACAGTAACTTCAGAATTCTCTGTTGTGACAAATTAGGTAGCCAGTTTCCTAGTTGTAGCTAAGAACAGGGATCCTGTAGTTTGCTACCTAAATGAGGGCCTGCCTTCTGAAAAGAAGACTTTTCAATCTTGGGCCTTATCAGATCTTCAAAATTTCCTCTTTAGATCTCAAAGCTCTGTTAAAGGCACTTATTTTTGAGATGAAGTCTTGCTGTATAATTCAGGTTGGTCTTGAAATCTGATGAGAAGCAATTCTGTAACCTGAATGTGCCATTTGGCTGTCATTACAGGTTTGAGCCATGAGGCCTGGCTCTCTCATAAAGGTATTTTTGTCAGAGATGGCTGACCAATTTGTCTTGCTGTGCAGGGAGTAAGAAAATGGGGCACATTTCATTGTTCCATCTTAATGATTTCACTCCCTTTATACATTTTTATTCTTTTATTTTCTTTTACAAATTTGTCTGTAATCATAGATTCAGAGATTTAGAATACTATTCTAGAATTTACAAGTTATGTCTGAAGTAAATTAGATAATTAGTAGACACTCCATATTTACTAAAATAGTTACTTATAAATTTAAGTTTGCTGTAGGCAAAAAGGAATTATAGGATTTGAACACACTTTTTTAGCCTATATCTAAATATCAACATACTTTATTCCCAAATATTTGTTTTATATATCAGAGGCTCTAACAATATTCTGTTATATATGTTGCACATATATATATATATGTATACACACACACACACACACACATATATATTTATTTAGCAATGTAAAGCTATTCTTTGCTTCTAAAGTTGGATTACAGCAGTTTCATTTTGTGTAAGAAGAGCATATATTTAAAACATAAAAAATATTTCTAATTTTTTTTTTTTTAAGACAGTCTTGCTCTGTCACCAGGCTGGAGTGCAGTGGCGTGATCTTGGCTCACTGCAACCTCTGCCTCCAGCTTCAAGTGATTCTCCTGCCTCAGCCTCCTGAGTAGCTGGGACTACAGGTGCGCACCACTTTGCCCGGCTAATTTTTGTAGTTTTAGTAGAGACAGGGTTTCACCATGTTGGCCAGAATGGTCTCGATCTCCTGACTTCATGATTTGCCCGCCTCAGCCTCCCAAAGTGCTGGGATTACAGGTGTAAACCACCGTGCCCAGCCAATATTTCTAGTTTTTAAAAAATGTTTATTTGAA
Source organism: Sapajus apella (assembly GCF_009761245.1). Classification (NCBI taxonomy): domain Eukaryota; kingdom Metazoa; phylum Chordata; class Mammalia; order Primates; family Cebidae; genus Sapajus; species Sapajus apella. Next base: position 590,033 of record NW_022437166.1, on the reverse strand, counting down.
GTTTTTAATTATAATATTTTATGATTATTCTGCATTTTCTCTGAAATTTTATAGTCATATAGTGTATGTCAATGATTTAATATACCTACCTTCCATGAGTACACAGTTAGTCAAATATTGTAGTTATCTAGACAAATTCTTTCTTAATAGTATATCGGCCAGGCGCGGTGGCTCAAGCCTGTAATCCCAGCACTTTGGGAGGCCGAGGCGGGTGGATCACGAGGTCAAGAGATCGAGACCATCCTGGTCAACATGGTGAAACCCCGTCTCTACTAAAAATACAAAAAATTAGCTGGGCATGGTGGTGCGTGCCTGTAATCCCGGCTACTCAGGAGGCTGAGGCAGGAGAATTGCCTGAACCCGGGAGGCGGAGGTTGCGGTGAGCCGAGATCGCGCCATTGCACTCCAGCCTGGGTAACATGAGTGAAACTCCGTCTCAAAAAAAAAAAAAAGAAAAAATAGTATATCAATATTGCAAACCAGAATTTATGAAATAAACATTTATTATTGTTTTTCAGTCTATATTGGTTTTATAATGTAGATTTCTTAACATCAGTTCATCGTGATTTTAGACTTATGTACTATAATACTAGATAATTTGCAATTCTATTTGTACACTTTAAGCCGATGTGGAGTTTAACTATAAATCAGCAATATGCCTATCATAGTCGGATTATATACGTGTGCATTTATTTAAATACAAACCTAATTTAATTTATGGCTTATCTCATATATATTCTTTCTTAGCTGAATGGTTGTTTTATCTTGTCTAAGTAGTCAGGGAAATAGTCTTATTTTCACCATGTGTTTAATGATGAATATATATTTCTTTGATGTGAAAGAAACACTTTTGTGATTTAAAGGTAACTTTTGAAAAAATATCACTCTGTATGTTTTCAGTTTTTCTTTGAAAAACATTTTTTGTAAAAACACATAAAATTTACCATCTTAAATATATTAAAGTGTATATTTCAGGGCCAGGCAGGCATGGTGGTAGCTAATATCTGTCATCCCAGGATTTTTGGCGGCAAAGACAGAAGAATAACTTGAGCCCAAAAGGTTGAGACCATCCTGGGAAACGTATGGAGATTCTTTCTGTACAAAAAAAAGTATAGAAATAGCCAGGCATGGCGGTGTGCACCTGTAGTCTCAGCTCTTTAAGGAGAATGATGATGGAGGATTATGTGAGGCTGGGAGTTTGAGGCTACGGTGAGCCATAATTATGCCACTCCCCTCAAGCTTGGGTGACAGAGTGAGACCCTGTCTTAAAAAAAAAAAAGAAAAAGCTGTACATTTCAAGATTGTTTAGTATATTCACATTGTTATATAAAAGAGTTCTATAATTTCTTATTTTTTGAAAGTTAACACTCAATACACGTTAAGTAACAACTGCCCATTTTGCCCTCTCCCCAGCCCTTGATAAACACCCTTCCATGTTTTGTTTCTATACATGTGACTAATTAAGATATATAAGTGAATCATATAGTATCCATAATTTTGTTACTTGCTTATTTCATGTGACATATTATCATAATTTATTTTAAAATACAAGATTTACTTAAAGCTGAATATTACTCCATTGTGCGTGTACATGTGTGTGTATAGATATACACACACATATATAGTGTATATATATATATAACAGAATACTTTATGTTTATATATATAAACATAATGTTATATATATGTATGTATATAAAACATGTTTTTTAATGTGTTTATAAGTTAAGGAACACCTAAGTTATTTTGGCCTTTTAGCTTTTGTGAATACTGATACAATAAACATGAATGTTCAAATGTGTCTTTCAGGTCCTATGTTGCATATTTTAGATATAGATTCATAAATGAGATTGCTATATTTGATTATACTTTTATTTTTAATTATTTGAGAAACACTTATACATTTTTTTTTTTTTTTGAGACGGAGTTTCGCTCTTGTTACCCAGGCTGGAGTGCAATGGCGCGATCTCGGCTCACCGCAACCTCCGCCTCCTGGGTTCAGGCAATTCTCCTGCCTCAGCCTCCTGAGTAGCTAGGATTACAGGCACGCGCCACCATGCCCAGCTAATTTTTTGTATTTTTAGTAGAGATGGGGTTTCACCATGTTGACCAGGATGGTCTTGATCTCTTGACCTCGTGATCCACCCGCCTCGGCCTCCCAAAGTGCTGGGATTACAGGCTTGAGCCACCGCGCCCGGCCGACACTTATGCATTTTTAAATAATGGCTACATTCTTCATTTCTACCAACATTCTACATGACTTTTTATTGCGTCATAAACAAATTTGGTATTTCTAAAAAATTGATAGTTGCCATTCTATTAAGTGTAAGATTATTTTGTTTTTCAATGTAATTGTTATTCATTTCTTTACAAATAGTAATTCTGCATGTCTTTTCAAAGGTTTTTTCCATTTATATATCTTGATAAAAATTTAGTTCAATTGTTTATTTCTAAATCAAGTTATTGAACTTCATTGATCGGTTTTAAGCGTTGCTTATATATTTTTCATATTAACTCCTATCATACGTGATTTGCAAATATTTTCACCCATTTTTTAAAAGGCATTGTCAATTAAATTTTTCTTTGACATGCAGAAATTTTGAAGAATGGTGTAGTTATTTTTTTCCATTTTTTTCTTTGTTGCTCATTCATTTAATGTTGTACTTAAGAAAATGGTGTGTCAAGACCAATGTCTTGTCTTCCCCCTTTATTTTTTTCTGAGAGATTTGTTAGGTTTTTTTTTATATCTAAGTACTTTATTTAAAATGCTTTTCATATCTGTTTCAAGGAAATGATCTCATTTTATCAGTATTGATACCTGGTTTTCAACATGATTTTTTTGAAGAGATTATCTTCTCTCTATTGTGTGCTTATGGCAACTTCAGGGAAAATCATTTGATTGTATACAGAAGGGTTTATTCCTGGGCTTTCTATAATGTTCTTTCATCTGTTTATCTGTGTGTCAGCACCACATTGCATTATTTAGCTTTTAATATGTTTTGAAATCAGAAGGAATAATGCCTCCTTGTTCTTTTAATGGGTGTTTGGCTATAGTTTATAATTAAATTTAAAAATTTTAATGTTTGTACAAAATTGTGCTATTGGGATTTTTATAGAGATTGTAATAAATATGTTCACCACTGTAGGTTTTATTGACATCTTTGAATGATTAAATTTTTTTACCTTTACAGCAAGAATATGTTAAAAAGTATGTTTTATGTTCATATATATTTGGATTTGCAAGTTTTAATTTTAAAACTTAATTTCTGTGTTATTTGGTTTTGGTCAGAAAACATGTATAATTTTGGCCTTCTTAAATTTATGTCTTGTTGTTTGAGACAGGATCTTACTCTGTCACCCAGGCAGTAGTGCAGTGGAATAATTTTGGCTCACTGTAGCCATAACCTCCCAGGCACAAGTGATCCTTTCACCTCAATCTCCCTAGTAGCTGACACTACAGAAGTTCTTTACCATGCCTCGCTAATTTTTTGATTATTTGTAAGGACAGGGTTTCACTGTGTTGCCCAGGCTGGTCTCAAATTTTTGGCCTCAAGTGATTCTCCCATCTTGATCTTCCAAAATGTTGAGATTATAAGCATGAGCCACTGCACCCAGCTGGTATTCTCAAATTTAATAAGATTTGGTATGTGTCCTAACAGACTATACCAGGTGCAAATAAGCATATGGTGTATTATCTTGTTTTTGATTTAAAAAGTTTCTACATGTCTGTTAAGCTGAATTGATCTACAGTATTGTTTGGATTTCAATGTTCTCCAAACCTTATGCTGTAATGTAATCCTGAGTGTTTAATGTGGGACCTGGTGGGAGGTGTTTGTGTCATGGGGGCAAATTTCTCATTAATGGGTTGGCACTACGTTTTTATTAATCAAAGTGCTTACACTCTGTTAATTCAAAGGTTGGTTCATTAAAAGAACCTAGCTTCTTTACCTCACACTTGCTCGTTCTCTTACCATCTAATATGTCCTGTTACTCTTTGCCTTTCACCATAATTGTAAGCTTCCGGAGATTCTCACCAGAAGCAGATGCTGGTACACACGTTTTCTACAATCTGCCAAACAAACCAAAAAACAAACAAAAAAAAACCCCTCTTTGTTTTATGAATTAAACACTCTCACATATTTCTCTCTGTAAAACAATTGAAGTTGGAAATTTACTTTGAATGGCATTATGTTATATTGGGGAGCAGATAAAGCTGTCTTAGGTAAATATAACAGACTTTTTTTTCTCTTCTATGAGGCTCCTTATATTGTGCTCACCTGGGGCACCGCACACAAATTTATAAGTTTTACACAAAAGTATTTTGGTCAGTATGTGCTTGTTAAGTTTATATGTCTAGGAAGAAATTATGGTCTGTGATATTTTACTATGCCATCTTGCTTATGTAGTTTGTGAAATTTTATAGATTAGACTTGGGAAGTATATTCATTCGAGTCTAGCAATTAATGTGTTATTTTTGTTTCTTTCAGTAATGTGTTCTCATATGATCCAAGACCTTTTGCCAGAGAAGAACATAGAAGATTCTTTCCATAAAGTTACACTGAGAAGAGATGAAAAATATGAACATACAAATTTTCTGTTAAAAGAAGGCTGTAAAAGTGTGGATGAGTGTAAGGTGCAAAAAGAAGATTATAATGAACTTAACCAATATTTTCCAACTATCCAGAGCAAAATATTTAAATGTGATAAATGTATGAAAGTCTTTTATAAATTTTCACATTTAAATACACATAAGTTAAGACATACTGATAAGAAACCTTTCAAATGCAAAGAATGTGGCAAATTATTGTGTATGCTTTTACACCTAACTCAACATAAAAGAATTTATACTACAGTGAATTTTTACAAATGTGAAGAATGTGGCAAAGCTTTTAACTATCGCTCAGCCCTTACTACACATAAGATAATTCATACTGGAGAGAAACCTTATAAATGTGAAGAATGTGGCAAAGCATTTAATCGGTTTGCAAACCTTACTAGACATAAGAGAATTCATTTTGGAGAGAAAGTCTACAAATACGAAGAATGTGGTGATGCTTTTAATCAATCCGCAAACCTTACTACATATAAGATAATTTATACTGGTGAGAAACCCTACAAATGTGAAGAATGTGGCAAAGCTTTTAACTATCGCTCAACCCTTACTACGCATAAGAGAATTCATACTGGAGAGAAACCCTACAAATGTGAAGAATGTGGCAAAGCTTACACAGAACCTGCAACCCTTAATAGACATAAGAAAATTCACACTGGAGTAAAACCATACAAATGTGAAGACTGTGGCAAAGCTTTTACATACTCTGCAACCCTTACTAGACATAAGATAATTCATACTGGAGAAAAACCATACAAATGTGAAGAATGTGGCAAAGCTTTTAACAAATCCTCAATGCTTACTGCACATAATAGAATTCATACTGGAGAGAAACCCTACAAATGTAAGGAATGTGACAAAGCTTTTAACCAATCCTCAAAACTTGGTAAACATAAGAAAATTCATAATGGAGAGAAAACCTACAAACATAAAGAATGTGGCAAAGCTTTTAATCAGTCCTCGAAGCATACTACACATAAGATAATTTATACTGGTGAGAAACCATACAAATGTGAAGAATGTGGCAAAGCTTTTAACTATCGCTCAAACCTTACTACACATAAGAGAATTCATACTGGAGAGAAACCTTACAAATGTGAAGAATGTGGCAAAGCTTTTAACCGGTTTGCAAACCTTACTAGACATAAGAAAATTCATACCGGAGAGAAACCCTGCAAATATAAAGAATATGGCAAAGCTTTTAATCAATCCTCAAACCTTACTACACATGAGATAATTTATACTGGTGAGAAACCCTACAAATGTGGAGAATGTGGCAAGGCTTTTAATTATCGCTCAACCCTTACTACACATAAGAGAATTCATACTGGTGAGAAACCCTACAAATGCGAAGAATGTGGCAAAGCTTTTAACCAGTTTGCACACCTTACTAGGCATAAAAGAATTCATACCGGAGAGAAACCCTACAAATGCGAAGAATGTGGCAAAGCTTATACAGAACCTGCAATCCTTACTAGACATAAGAAAATTCACAGTGGAGAAAAACCATACAAATGTGAAGACTGTGGCAAAGCTTTTACATACTCTGCAACCCTTACGAGACATAAGATAATTCATACTGGAGAAAAACCATACAAATGTGAAGAATGTGGCAAAGCTTTTAACAAATCCTCAATGCTTACTGTACATAAGAGAATTCATACTGGAGAGAAACCCTACATATGTAAAGAATGACAAATCTTTTAACCAGTCCTCAAAACTTGGTAAACATAAGAAAATTCATACTGGAGAGAAACCTTAGAAATATGAAGAATGTGGCAAAGCTTGTGCACACTCTGCAACCCTTACTAGACGTGAGATAATTCATACTGTAGAGAAACCATACACAGGTGAGGACTGTGACAAAGCTTTTAACAAATCCTCGATGTTTACTGCACATAAAAGAATTCATACTAGAGAGGAACTGTACAGATGTGAAGAATGTGGCAAGCTTTTAACTATCGCTCACACCCTACTACACATAACAGAATTCATACTGGAGAGAAACCATACAAATGTGAATAATGTGGCAAAACTTTTAACTGATTTTCAACCCTTACTAAACACAAGAGAATACATACTGGAGAGAAATTGTATAAATGTGTAGAATGTGGCCAAGATTTCAACTGATCCTCAGCACTTACTGAACATAAGAGAATTCATATTGGGGAGCAACCTTACAGACGTGAAGAATGTAACAATGCTTTTAATCAATCTGCAAACATTAACCCTAAGAAAACTTATACCAGTGAGAAACTTTACAAAACCAAAATGTGTGATAACAATTTTGACAACACCTCAACCTTTTCTAAATATAAAAGTAATCGTACTGGTGACAGATCATAGAAATGTGAAGAATGTGACAAAACCTTCAAAACGTCTGACTTATTTTTAAGTAAGATAATTTTTACTGGAGAAAACACAAGTGTAAATATTGTGAAACTTCTAATTAATGTTCACAACTTACTGCACAGGAATGCACTTAAGAAAAATTGTACAAATAAAAATAATGTGAAATAACCATTAATATCTGATCATATCCTACTCAACATTAGAGAGTTGGTAAACAAAGCATATAAATGGAATTACTGTAATATATATATTACAGTATATATTATATATAATAAATGAAATTACCATAATATATATATACTACAGTAATTCCATTTATTATATATATGCCTTTAAAGAAGAGGCCTGGTGTGGTGGCTCATGCCTGTAATCCCAGCACTTTGGGAGGCCGAGGTGGGTGGATCAAGGGGTCAGTAGTTCAAGACCAGCCTGGCCAACATGGCCATAGAAACACCATCTCTACTAAAAATACAAAAATTAGCCAGGCATGGTGGTACACACCTGTAATCTTAGCTACTCGGGAGGCAGGGGCAGGAGAATTACTTGAACCTGTTGTGGTGAGCTGGGATCACACCACTGCACTCCAGCCTGGGTGACAGAGCAAGACTCCATCTCAGAAAAAAAAAATAAAGAGTATTCATTTTGAAGACAAAGACTACAAATATAAAGAGGGTTGTAGTAGCTTTACTTGTATCACAGATTTGATTGTACACATTTTGTACTAGAGAAAAACGAAGCAGTTTCTCAAACTTTGCTCCACATCAGGAAATTTATATTGGGGAAAAAAAAATCTTGCAAAAGTTATAAATTTGGAGAAAAATTGTTTCAATAACTATTGCTTAGAAAACTCCAGAGGTTTCATACTAAAGTATATTTTTGCAGATGTAGTAAATATGAAAGAATGTTTAATCCAAAATGAAGTCTATGTAAATATCAGAAAATTCACAGTAGAAATACCTAAGGCACCGAAGCTATAGATGTTACGGTAAATCAGAGTGCTGAGTATAGAAAACAATCAGAACTAAAGTTGGTAAATAAATTATTTGTATGTCACTTTAAAAGAAGTAGAGTTTTTTAAGTGTTATAATTACATTCAGAGTATACTTTTGTCCTTAAAATCACCGATATTTTAAAACATGAATAATGATGCAATTCTCTGAAATTACTTCAGGCTCTTTTTTTCATTCCTACTGTATTCACCTGTGAAAGCATGTTACTAAGTGTTACTGCATCAAAAATACAAGTTTTTTTTTTAATTAGTAGGGATTATTTATGACCTTTTCTATGGAAGGGAAAGGGAATTAAAATGTAAGACACATGATGAAATTCTAAGTGGAGAGACTCTTTTTGGTTAACACATAGTATTAAGTAATGCATGAGTTAGGTGTTCAGAGTAATATTCTACATTATAGTGATAACATTTTAAATTTTAGTTAAAATTTAATAATACATTATTTTAATAATGGTACTGTTATGTATTAGAATATAGTACATTATTACATTTTTAGATTGTGTGAACTGAATTTTTTAATTAAAGTTTAAAAAAAGTTAAAACCATTGTGCATTCAATAAAGTGTTATTATACCATTAACTTTAACCTAGTCAACCTTACTCAAAGATGTAGGTAAAAGATGGTAATAATATACTATTTGGTAACACAATGAACTAACATTTCTAGTAATCTCTTTTGCAGTGACTTTAAACAGAGCAGTTAAAGAATATTGTTCCTATAGGTTAAATATTTATTCCTTTTCTCTTATTTTAGTTTTCTTAATTTTTGTGGGTCCATAGTATGTGTATGTATTTATGCTATATATATAGCCTGTTTGAATACAGAAATAAAAAAGATAATAATCACATCAGGATAAATTAAGTATTCATCATTTCCAGCATTTATCCTTTGTATTAGGAATGAATTCTACACTTTTTGATATTTTAAAATGTACAATTAAATTGTTATTCATTACAGCGTCATCTTTTTGGTCACAATAAAAATTATGTACAATTATAAAAATTTGTACACTTCGGAGTCCAGAATAAACTTAAAAATTGTTAATTTTTTTTGAAAATATGGTATCTGCCGGGCGCGGTGGCTCAAGCCTGTAATCCCAGCACTTTGGGAGGCCGAGGCGGGTGGATCACGAGGTCAAGAGATCGAGACCATCCTGGTCAACATGGTGAAACCCCGTCTCTACTGAAAATACAAAAAATTAGCTGGGCATGGTGGCGCGTGCCTGTAATCCCAGCTACTCAGGAGGCTGAGGCAGGAGAATTGCCTGAACCCAGGAGACGGAGGTTGCGGTGAGCCGAGATCGCGCCATTGCACTCCAGCCTGG
>NW_022437166.1:577765-580633 GCF_009761245.1 Sapajus apella | reverse complement strand
AAAAAAAAAAAAAAAAAAAAAAAAAAAAAAAAAAAAAAAAAAAAAAAGCAGAGGGCATAGATTTGCTTTTAGCATTTTGAGGTTTTTAGTTTTCTAGTTAGTTTTAACCTAGCCAACCTTACTCAAGAATACAGGTAAAAGATGGTAACAATATGCTATTTGGTAACACAATGATTATTAAATTTAAATAATTCATTTTGTTCCAATAATTTTTTCTTCTGAAAAAAAGGTACAAATTTATACAAACATGCTGACTTACTCCATAATTTTCTTAAACTTAAGGTTTATCTTTAGAATAATGTATGTGTGCATTTAACTCTATGTAAATCAAAACTAAAGTCTGTATGAGTTTGCAGGCAGAGATACCATATTTTCTTTTTCTTTTTTTTTTTTTTTTGAGACGGAGTTTCGCTCGTTACCCAGGCTGGAGTGCAATGGCGCGATCTCGGCTCACCGCAACCTCCGCCTCCCGGGTTCAGGCAATTCTCCTGCCTCAGCCTCCTGAGTAGCTAGGACTATGGGCGCGCGCCACCATGCCCAGCTAATTTTTTGTATTTTTAGTAGAGACGGGGTTTCACCATGTTGACCAGGATGGTCTCGATCTCTTGACCTCGTGATCCACCCGCCTCGGCCTCCCAAAGTGCTGGGATTACAGGCTTGAGCCACCGCGCCCAGCCTGCCCTCTGCTTTATATTGAATTTCTTACTGTAAAATCTTACGGCTAATCAATCTTCTCATGCAAATTTGCTGTCTTGTCTAGTACTCATGCTAGATCCATAATTTTCTTGTTTCTTATACTTTTTTTCTTTCATAGTTTTCTAAGGTTTTCATTTTGCGAGCTGGTCAAGGATTGTATGAATGGTTTTTATAAAATTTAGTAGTGCACCCAAAATAATTTATAGATGTAATTCCACAATTAATTTATTAAGTTATATTTTATTGAATTAGAACATTTTGTTCTTTTAATTGGAAAACCCTATATAAGCCTACTTTTCTTTAATTATTGTTCCTTTCGCTTTTTATAATTGACAGAAGTAAATTTACCAATTTGTTCAGGGAGGTTTCATAAGTCATGAGAATGTTTACGTATATAAATGTAGCCAACAAATATGACAGTGCTTGCTGTGTAACAGAAGTTCCACAATAAGCTATAAATATTCCTGCTGGAGTTAGTCTGTGATTTCAAGTCAGAGATGGAAAATATCAGTGGTAAAGAAAAACATTAATTCTTCATGTGGAGAGAACATTTTTCCAGGTGGTAACAATACATTATTTGGTAATATAATGGACTAACATCTTTAGTAATGTCTTTTGCCAGTGGCTTTAAACTGCAAAATGTTAAAGAATACTGTTCTTGTAGGTCAAATTGCCATTAAAATTTTCTTACATTTTGTGGGTCATTTATATGTGTATGGATTCACGTTATATATGGCATATTCTGAAACAGGCATACAATATATAATAATTACATCAGGGTAAACGTAACCATCACCTCTAGAATTTATTCTTTGTATTACAATTTGATTCTACAATTTTAGTTATTTTAAAATGTGCAATTAAATTGTTATTGACTGCAGGGTCATTTTATGGTCATAATAAATATTATATACAAGCATAAATAAAATTTACATATTTCCGAGTCCTGAATAAATACTTTAAAATTTTTGTTTGTATTTTTCTTCGAACATGTGGACTCTCTGCCTGCAAACACTCATAGATCTTTAGTTTTGATTTACATATAGTTAAATACACACATTAGTCTAAAGATAAACGTTAGGTGTAAGGAAATTATAGATTGTGTGAGTATAAGTTTGTAACTATTTTCAGAAGAAAAGAGCAGTATTAAATCATTTTAATAAGGTGTCTAATTTTCTAGGAAAAGATCCTCAAAAATGCTGAATGCAATTGTATATATACTGTGCCTTGTATTGATAGTGTGCTAAATTATTTATTTGAAATATTCCATTTTGTTGTTTTAATTGGAGAATGCTATATAAACCTATTTTTAAAATTTATTTTTTTAATGATGAACTTAAGTAAATTTATTGATTGGGCCAATCTGTTCAGGTAACTACTAGGGAACCCTTATAAGTCATGAGGATGTTTTCATATATAAAGTAGCAAACAAACATGACAGTGTTTGCTGTGTAATAGATGCTCCATAATAAGGCATAAATATTCCTGTGAAGGTTAGTTTGCAACTTCAAGTAAGAGATGGAAAATATTAGTGTGAACAAATAACATTGATTCTTTTTTTTTTTTTTTTTTTTTTGAGACGGAGTTTCGCTCGTTACCCAGGCTGGAGTGCAATGGCGCGATCTCGGCTCACCGCAACCTCCGCCTCCTGGGTTCAGGCAATTCTGCCTCAGCCTCCTGAGTGGCTGGGATTACAGGCACGCACCACCATGCCCAGCTAATTTTTTTTTTTGTATTTTTAGTAGAGACGGGGTTTCACCATGTTGACCAGGATGGTCTCGATCTCTTGACCTCGTGATCCACCCGCCTCGGCCTCCCAAAGTGCTGGGATTACAGGCTTGAGCCACCGCGCCCGGCCATAACATTGATTCTTTATGTGAAGGGTAATTTTTTTTTTTTAGGCTGCAAAGCTGTATCCTGCCGAATTTAAAGAGAAATTTTGCTTCTTTTATATTCTAATTATCTTAGTTTTGTTTGTCTAATTCTGTGTTTTTCAACGATGTGTCAATCACAGCCCTTTTTCAGTTTTATGGCAACAATTTTCACATAATTGTTTTCATGCCATGCTGTTTAGCATGGTACTTTGCAGGTTTTGATGAGAAGGTTTAATGCACTTGAAAAAATGGTTTTAACTGGAGTTTGCTTTTTTTTTTTTTTTTTTTTTTTTTTTTT
>NW_022437166.1:554219-577665 GCF_009761245.1 Sapajus apella | reverse complement strand
TTTTTTTTTTTTTTTTTTTTTTTTTTGAGATGGAGTTTCGCTCTTGTTACCCAGGCTGGAGTGCAATGGCGCGATCTCCGCTCACCGCAACCTCCGCCTCCTGGGTTCAGGCAATTCTCCTGCCTCAGCCTCCTGAGTAGCTGGGATTACAGGCACACGCCACCATGCCCAGCTAATTTTTTGTATTTTTAGTAGAGACGGGGTTTCACCATGTTGACCAGGATGGTCTCGATCTCTTGACCTTGTGATCCACCCGCCTCAGCCTCCCAAAGTGCTGGGATTACAGGCTTGAGCCACCGCGCCCGGCCTTGGAGTTTCAAATAAGTTAATTAAGATAAAAGGCATACACTGTACACAGGTAAGAGAATTCAATCGGATCATGTTTCTCTGTTTGTACACAGAAAATCTCATTAAATTTTTACAGAAAGTTGGCAAATATAAAATATGCTAAAATATATATCTTAGAAATTAAATTTTTAAGAGCTAATGATGTGATTCATAAATTTTTCCATGATATAGAACAATGTACATTTTCATGTAGAATCATCTATTTTTGTGAATGTTAAACATTTCAAGCTAATAAAATGACCTCTAGATTTGAAATTTTGAGTAATATTTTTTGAATATTGACATTACAATTTGGAGGAATTTATTTTATATCAGTTTTTCTGGTGGGTGAAGTTTACAGTTTTTATTCTTAATCACCTAATAGTCAACTTTTTGGTCATTTTCTCTGAAAAACATTTAGAGATCAGGACATTTTTTGGATTAAAATTTTTTATTATTTTTTTTTCAAATTTGTTTTCTGTGTTCACAGAGGGGTGAGTCATGAGACCACAAGCAACACCAGTCCTCTTAATGTCTTTCATGTCATTACCATCTGTAATAAATACATGTACATTTATTCTGTAAAACGTGACATTTTGAAGTATGTATATACTTCAAATGCTTAATTTTAGGTAATGCTTTACCTTATATAGTTAACAATTTTGTGGTGAGAGCACATAAAATTGTCTTCGATTTTTTTAAAAAATGCAAATATGTTATTATAAACTATAGTCATGAAGCTATAGAAGAAAATGTTTGAACTTATTTTTCCTGTCAACTATAATTATGTATTCTTTGACATACATCTTTCCAAACCTCCCTTTCTTCTAAATACTTTGATATCTGGTGGGTATGATTTTACTCTCTACTTAAATGAAATTATGTTATTTAGAAGCCATGTATAAGTAAAATAATAATCTTTCTGTCTCTTATTTCAACTAACAGGTCCTCCAGATCAATCCATATAATTCAAAAAAATAATTTTTTTAAAGATGAAACCACATTGTCTTGAGGTACTCATTAGATATTTAACAATTCATTCTATATTTTGGCCATTGTGAAAAGTGTTGCAAACAACACAAAAGTGCAAATATTTCTTCATTCTAATTTTATTTATTTGGGACATATATCCAATATTGCAATTGCTGTGTTATATGGTAGTTTGGTTTTTAACTTTTTGAAATATCTGTATTTTGTTTTTCATAATGGTTGTCCTCATCTGCATTCCACCCAAAATGTGCAAGAATTTCGTTTTCTTCCCAGCTTGACTAACACTTTCTTTTAAAAAAAAATAATAATTCTGACAGGTGTGAGTTGTTATCTCCTAGAAGTATTTTTTTTTTTTGCTTTCCTTTCCCTGATATTCATATTGAGCATTTTTTATATATCTCTTGGCCACATGTATGTTTTTTCTTGAAAATATTTACTTAGCCGGGCGCGGTGGCTCAAGCCTGTAATCCCAGCACTTAGGGAGGCCGAGGCGGGTGGATCACGAGGTCAAGAGATCGAGACCATCCTGGTCAACATGGTGAAACTCCGTCTCTACTAAAAAACTACAAAAAATTAGCTGGACATGGTGGCGTGTGCCTGTAATCCCAGCTACTCAGGAGGCTGAGGCAGGAGAATTGCCTGAACCCAGGAGGCGGAGGTTGCGGTGAGCCGAGATCGCGCCATTGCACTCCAGCCTGGGTAACAAGAGCGAAACTCCGTCCCACAAAAAAAAAAAAAAAAAAAAAAAAGAAAATATTTACTTAAGCCTTTTGCTTATTTTTGGTTTTGTTGTATAGTTACTTGAGTTTCTTATGTGTTTTTGACATTAACTCCTTGTTACAAGTGTGATTTGCAATTATTATCTCCCATGTTTTAGTTGTCTCATTTTGATGATTGTATCAGATTGTGTGCAGAATTTTTTTAAATTTCAAGTAATCTAAGTCATCAATTTTTGTTTGTTTTCTGGAATTTTAAGGCTAAATAAAAAAAGACACTGCCTAGATCAATGCTATGGGGCTTTTACTCTATATTTTTTTGTAGTAGTGTTAGAGTTTCAAGCCGTACATTGAAATATTTAATTTATTTAGGGTTGATTTATATATGTATGGTATGAGATGCAGATCTTGTTTTATTGCTATAAAGTTTTCTAAATATCATTTATTGAGGATACTGTCCCTAAGAAATTGTCACCTATTTTTAAAATCAGTTAGCTATAAATACATGGATATATTTCTGCTGTCTCTTTTGCTCCATTAATCTATGTCTCCATTTTTATTCAAGTGCTATACTATTTTGGTTACTATAGCTATGTAGTATGTTTTAAAGTCAGCTAGGGTGATACCTTCAGCCTTTTTTTTTTTTTTTTCTGGACTGTTTTGACGATCCTGGGTTTTTTTCATACTATATAAATTTTAGATTTTTAAAAAATATATATTTAGTATGTTGCTGCTATTTTGATAAAGGTTGCATTATATTTGTAGATCATTTTGTGTAATGCAGATATTTAACATTAATACCAATTCATGAATATATTTTCATTTGTGTGTTCTATAATTTCTTTAATGTTCCTCAATGTATAAGGTAAAGTGTTTCAACTTTTTGTTTAAATTTAATTCAAAATATAGGTCCTGCAGGTATAGATGAGATTGTTTTTTAATTTTATGAGATAGTTAATTGTTAGTGTATTGAAATTCTATTGACTTTG
The DNA here is from genome assembly GCF_009761245.1 of Sapajus apella. Classification (NCBI taxonomy): domain Eukaryota; kingdom Metazoa; phylum Chordata; class Mammalia; order Primates; family Cebidae; genus Sapajus; species Sapajus apella. The sequence continues at coordinate 574,643 of NW_022437166.1, read as the reverse complement.
GTATGTTGACTTTATATACTACCAGTTTAGTAAATTTATTTATTGGTTCTACTGGTTTTTAGTAAAGTGTTAGGCCTTTCTCTGCTAAGATTATGTGATCTGCAAACAGCTATAATTTAATTTTTTTTTAATCTGGATGCTTTATTTTCTAATTTTTCTGTCTTGGATATTTAATACCATGTATAGTAGGATTGAACAAAGTGAGTGTCTTGGCACTGTTCTATCTCTTAGTAAAAGCTTAAAATATTTCCCTGTTTAGTATGTCGTTAGCTGTGCAAATTTTGTTATAAGTGCATTTATTGACTTGAGGTGCATTATTGGTCCTATACCTATTTTTTTCCAAAGATTTATCATGAGGGAATGTGACTTTTGTCAAACTTTTATTCTGCGTGTATTTAAATGTTATAGATATGAAATCACAATGTATCCCACATAAATACAAAACATCTTCAGAGACTACTATGAACATTTACTATGAGACTGCATGCAAACTAGAAAATTTAGAGAAAATAAATATACCCTTGGTATACACAACTTCTTGAAGTTAAACCAGGAAGAAACAAAAATCTTGGACAGAGCAAAAATATATAATAGTATTGAATTAGTAATATAAAACCCACCAACCATAAACAGCCCTGGATCAGATGAATTTATAGCCAAATTTTACCACATATAGTAAAGATGAGCTGGTACTAACCCTACTAAATGTATCCCAAAAATCAAGGTGGAAATTATTCCTAACTTATATGAAACCAGAATTATTCTGATACCAAAATCTAGTAAAGATACAACAAAAAAGACAACTATAGGCCAATATTCTTGGTGAACATGGAAACAAAAATTCTTCATTAAATACTAGCAAGCTGAGTTCATAAGCAAATCAGAAAGTTATTTTTCCACAATCACATAAGCTTTATGAATGCAAGAATGTTTCATCATGTACAAGTCAATAAATGTGATTCACCAGTAAAGATGATTAAAAGCAAAAACATCACAATAAATGCAGAAAAAGCATTCAAGAAGATTGAATATTCATTTATAAAAGTATTCTCAACAAACCAGATATTGAAGAAACATACCTCAAAATAAGAGCCATCTATGACAAAACTTTATTCAACATCATAGTGAACAGACAAAAGCTGGATGCATTCTCAATAAATACAAGAATATTAACTCTAAACAGTTATTCAACGTAATTCTGGAAGTCCTAGCTAGAGCAATCCAACAAAATAGAGAAATAAAAGGCAGCCAAATGGAAAAAGAAGCCAAGCTGTCCTCACTGAAGATACAATTCTTTCCCAATTCTACCTGGGAAACTTCAAAGATTTCCTTCAAAGATTCTCCTATACTGCAATACAATACCATGCTTTTAACACCTATATACATATGTATGTATTCTTGGGTTTTGTTTTGTTTTGTTTTGTTTTGTTTGGAAATAGAGTCTCACTCTTTGCCCAGGCTGGAATGCAGTTGCATGATCTCGGCTCACTGCAACCTCCACCTCTCAGGTTCAAGGATTCTTCTTCAGCCTCCCGAAGCTGAGACTGACTAGAGGTGCACACCACCACACTTTTGTACGTTTAGCAGAGATGCGGTTTTACCACGTTGGCCAGCCTGGTCTCAAACTTCTGGCTTCAAGTGATTCACCCACCTCAGCCTCCTAAAGTACTAAGATTACAGGTGTGAACCACTGCACCTGCTGTAATATGAACATTTCTTGAATGCATGACCAAATATGTAGATGATTTTTCTTAGATTAATATGATAAGGTAACAATTAGAGAAAACATTTTAAATGAGATAAAACCACATTTTTTCAAGTGGCTTGACATAATTGCCATGCTTTTTGAAATGGCCATATTACTAACCAGAAGCAAAGACAAGATTTTGGCTTTGTTCAGTCATTAAGTTCTTGACCTTTTAAAACCTAAAATCCTGGCTAAAGGATTTGAACAGAGTATTTTTTAGGTGTCTTTCTAGGATTTTCAAGGCAAGACAAAAATAATTTTCATAGGCAGAAAAATGCACTTTGCATACACACAGTGCTTTTTTCTGATTTACTTCAATTAAAAATGGAAGATTTTAAATCTAGTCTATTAGAGTTAATAACAAAAGATTTTTTCAGCCAAGCAAATAATTGTGAAAAACTAATGGGTAACAGATGCTTTTAGCTGCCAAATAATAGTATGACTAGATTCAGTAAGTATCTAGCCATGCAAATGACATCCGATTAAATTAAGACCCCAGTAGGTTCATGTGGAAAGCATTGATGTGCAATATGATGCACCTTCATTGAGCACCTTTATCTGCCTGTTTATAGAAATACCAGTTTTCCCTGAATGACTCGGGGTAAACGCTGGCAACTGAGAATGCTATGTTCAGAGTGATTATTGAAAACATGGTTAACACATTTATTCCATATTATAAAGAAATTTCATGAGTATTACTCTGCCTCAGAAAGGCTTTTAGTAAGATTGTTTATTTATAGTACTCTGTTTGGATGCATAAAAATTTTTGATATTCCTTGTAAGTCAGAGATATTTAAATGTCAACAAAATTCCATAAAACATTTGAATGAGATCAAGTCTTCCTAGCTAAAAATTTTATCAGTAAATATAGAGAAAAATAGAAAATCAGTACTTTGGGTCAAATAACAGTTCTGGCACGTGAGAACCACCCAAACAAGTGTTCTTCATCATTATTATTAAAGTAGCAATAGCACCATGTGATTTCCTGGACCCGCTGGGTCAGTTTTCCACATATAAAAAGCGAAGAAGACACTGAAATAGCAAAGGAAAATGATATAAATTAAATACTTATATGAAATACTATTAATAAAAAGCATTTAACCTCTTGCAACTATAGATGAGACTATTAGTACAACTATAGATGAGAATATTAGTATAATATTTTTACTTCTATTGACAGAATAATCACAAAATTCTTATTTTAAATGATATTTTTTCTGCTGTATATTTGTTAGCTTTTATTTTTTTTTTTTTTTTTTTTTTTTTGAGACGGAGTTTCACTCTTGTTACCCAGGCTGGAGTGCAATGGCGCGATCTCGGCTCACCGCAACCTCCGCCTCCTGGGTTCAGGCAATTCTCCTGCCTCAGCCTCCTGAGTAGCTGGGATTACAGGCACGCACCACCATGCCCAGCTAATTTTTTGTATTTTTAGTAGAGACGGGGTTTCACCATGTTGACCAGGATGGTCTCGATCTCTTGACCTCGTGATCCACCCGCCTCGGCCTCCCAAAGTGCTGGGATTACAGGCTTGAGCCACCGCGCCCGGCTTTATTTGTTAGCTTTTAGTCAAATGTTATCTGAGCTCAATAGAAATCTACCAAATGAATCTTCATTTTTCACAAGCACTTTATTATTTCTACAGATTCTTATTTTTCTTAAAATGTGTTAGTTTTTAATGAATGATTTATACTTTTTTTCAGTATGTCATTTATCGCTGAGCAGTGGCTGTCCTACCAGGAAACTGCTATTCTCAGCTCTACCCACAGTGACTAATAATGAGTAGAAGTGATGTGTGGATAAGAAGCAAATGTGTCTTCACTGCATCTCTTTTTTAATTCATTCACTGAAGAAAGGAGAATGCTAACAGAAGATGAAAGAAGATATAATCCCTGAAAGATCATGAAGAAGTCCTCTTAACCAGAAAAAAATAAAACCCACAGAGGATGGTGATGTGAGCAGAAAATATATTATTTTGCGAAGGCTCTGAAATTTCAGTAAACAACCTGCATTCCTTTAACAAATATATTATTTCTTTAGTTTTGATTCTTGAGGATATAATTCAATTCACTAGTGAATCAAAACTTAGAGGAGAATAACATCCGTGACGTTAGACCAACATCTTCTCCACCCCCAGCTGAGGACAATCATCATTCTACTCTGTTTCTGTGAATTTGAATTTTTTTTTCACTTTACATAGAAATGAAATCGTGTATGTGTGTGTGTTTTCCTGTGCTAGCTTATTTTACTTAGCATAATGTCTTTCAGGTTTATCAATGTTGTTGCAAATAACAAGACTTCCTTTTTTTCCTTTTTTTAGACAGAGTCTTGCTTTGTTGCCAGGTACCATGCTGGAGTGCAGTGGTTCGAACTCAGCTCATTTCAACCTCTGCCTCCCAGGTTCAAGCAATTCTCTTGCCTCAGCCTCCTGAGTAGCTGGGACTACAGGCTTGCACCGCCATGCCCAACTAATTTTTGTATTTTTTAGTAGAAATGGGGTTTCACCATGTTGGCCAGGATGGTCTTGATCTCTTGACCTCATGATCTGCCTGCCTTGGCCTCCCAAAGTGCTGGGATTACAGGTGTGAGCCATCGTACCCGGCCAACTTCCTTTGTTTTTTTAAAGGACTGAATAGCATTCTATTTTGTAAGTATACCACACTTTCTAGAAGTGTTTTAATTTTAAAATATAAATTATGACTGTTAGATACTTTCATTTCTGTGTCTTCTTTTGATTCATATTTTGGCTGATTGACAAAAATAAGATTTAAAAAAATTTTTTTTGATCAAGGTCACGGATATGGGAACGGGGCATGGAAGTGCTTAGTAGAGAAGGATGGGGTCCCTGGTGAGGACTTCACCCTCAGGCCTGTGCCCACGGACCTAAGTGAGAAAGATCACTCTGTTTTTGCAATCAAATGTTGCATTTTCGAGACCACTCTGGCCCACCGTGCCCTCATTCCTGTGGCCGTACATATCAAGACCTCCGTAGGCACACACACGAGCAACTGAATGAGAGGAGCAGAAGAACACAGTGGCAGAGAGCAGCAGAAAGTGGCAGAGAGGCATCTGAATGATGAGAGGAGTTCAGCTGAGGATGGCCAGACTCCAGGGTAAGATTATCTCCTCTCCCTCTACCTTCCCACTCCATCTTCCCATCCTGCTGAAAGTCACCTCCACTGCTCAATAAACTCTCATCTGAGCACAGTGGCTCACACTTGTAATCCCAGCATTTTGGGAGGCCAAGGCTGGCAGATCACCAGGTCAGGAGTTCAAGACCAGCCTTGCCAAGACAGTACCCCCGTCTCTACTAAATATACAAAAATCAGCTGAGCATGGTGGTGGGCACCTGTAATCCAGCTACTTGGGAAGCTTAAGCAGGAGAATCACTTGAACCTGGGAGGCAGAGGTTTCAGTGAGCTGAGATGATGTCATTGCACTCCAGCCTGGACAACAAAGCTAGACTCCATCTCCAAAAAATTATTTGCATTTATCACCTTTCAAACAGTTTGTGTGACCTGCTTATCCAGAATGCCAGACAAGAATCTAAGGGGGGGTAAACACCCTGATGTCCCCGGATGGCAAGGCTAAAAGAGCCCACTGTAACCCACGTGCACTTGTCTGCGTGCTCCTGCTTCTTCAGGGGTTTGAGCTGTGGGGTGACCCTGTTACTCGTCCTGCAAGGGAAATCAGAGAACTCTCCTGTTTCAGCTGAAGGTTTTTCTTGGACAATCACCAGAAGAGTGATTACAATTGTGAAATTGTTGGATGTGCCTCTTTTATAAGACCCTGCCCCCTCACTCTCTTTTCTGTGGATAAAAGGCTTTGTTTCCCTTCACGAAGGTCTAACTGTTACATAGGACGGGAGCAGAGACCTGGGGCAACTGAAGGCATCATTTGCTGGAACACCCCAACACTGAACTTTGTCAGCCAAGACCCGCAGACTTTGCTTGGTGTCTTTTCTTATCTCACAGTTTACAGTGGCTTGTATCACTTTTATAATGTTAAGGGTTTTGCTACAGGCTGCAGCAGTAATATTAAATAAAATGAGCATTTGGCTCAGCCATCAAAGGTACAAATCAGAACAATATGGTTTTCATTTATTCTTAGAGGTGTCATCCTTACCCTCACCCTGGCATCCAAAGGGCACACGGCACAGGACACCTTCTCTCTGTACCACCTCCCCTCTCAGCTCAGGTGCCTGGTGTGTCCACTGCATACAAAACCTGTGCCCAACAAACATGAAGGGTGGAAGAAAAGCACAGCTGCTTTTGGGACCCCACAGGATTGGCTGGCCAGTGCTTCCTGCTCACCACGCCAACAGAACTTTTTATTTTTTTAAAATACTCTGGCAAAATACAAATGGTCTGAAACAAGGAAAAGGTACAACGATCAAAGGGACCCATTTGCACTGTGCAAGGGATTCTTCCCCCAGGACCTTTCTCTTTTGCCCCTTAATCTGTCTTGGTTTTTCTTTTAAGTGAATGTTCTCCTCCCCAGCGCTCTGCTTCTGATAGAGACGTTGACTGAAGAGCGACCCCTGCTGGCTGGTAACTGTAAATTTGGCAGGGCTCATTTGAGACAATTTAAACAGATACCTTTAGCCCCTTGAAATACTTTTTAGTCCCAAATTTGATTCCAACTAAAGGTTGAGTCCCTAGGAAAAAAATTAGATCTGAGGGATCCAAAGCCAGGCAACGGGCACAATGTAAATCTCAGAACCAATTTCTGCTGGAATTACAGGTGTGTGCCATTGCACCCGGCCTCCCTGTTTTTCAAGACGAGCAACTAGCTATCTTCACCACCCCTAGCTTATACTTCTCTGGAGTGTATCCTGAACTGTTACAACTGCTTTGAACCTCAGAATCTGGAGAAAAAATGTCTCATAGTCTTCTGCACACATATTTGACCAAATTGTGACTTACGACAAAGACTGGCTTGGCCTTAGGAATGAACCATTCATTTTGATATTATTCAGCAATAATGTAAACATTAGAACAAGTGACCTGAGGCCCCATGTGTGCCGGCTTTCTATACTTTTCAGGACAATCCCAACTTTTGCCAATGGCAGGATTGATCCAGCCCTCCTGTATGCCATCTCAGGAGAAGCTACCAGGGAGCTGAAGAAACAAACCCCAGATGTTCCCCCAGCACAGAAGCCAGCTCCCTCTAGCCCTGCTCATCCAGGTCCACCCTGACCTCCCTATCCAGTTTCAGCCTCTCATTTTCCTAGAAATTCTCACCCTAGAGAAGCCCCAGTCCTACTCTTGCTCCTCCAACTGATGCCTGGTAAATCTGGCCCCAGTGAGGTCCAGATCCCCCTTCTCTCTACCAGGCTGAAAGCATATTAAGGGGGATCCTTGCAACTTTTCAGATGACCCTGAAAGACCTATGAAGGCTTTCCAGAATTTCATCCAAATATTTGAACTCTTCTGGAGAGACGTTATGCTACTTTCGAATTAGACCCTGATGAACACAGAAGTAAGCCCCTCTGAAGGTAGTAGAGAGATTTGGAGATGAGCTTTGCATTACCCATATCATGAGAGAAGGGGGCAAATGTTATTGAACTGGAAGAGGAGCAGTACCCATATATGACCCTGGATGGGATTCCAACAATGAAATGGGTGACTGAAAGAGGAGAAAGTTTCAGGTGTTCATACTAGAGAGCTTATGTAGGTCCAGGATCAAACATCTCAATTATACTAAGTTATCCATGACTGACCAGGGATTTGATGAAAATCTCACTGCCTTCTTGGAAAGGCTAACCGTGGCCTTGGTAAAGCATATCTCTCTATCTCCTGATTCAACCAAGAGGCAACTAATCCTAAAGAATAAATTTATTACTCAGGCAGTCCCTAATATCAGGAGGAAGCTGCAGAAACAGGCCCTGGGACCAGATAGTATTTTAGAGAACCTCTTGAAAGTGGCTACCTTGACCTTTTACAATAAGTCATTGGAATAGATTCTTGAATTTATTATACCCAAGTAAAGACCTGGGAAATTGATGGAGCCACCTCTGTCAAGCCAGAAGAGTTGCCAAAGTACCAGTGTGAAGAGATCAGAGAACTCAAGGTAAAAATCACAAAAGAAAAGTGCTGGCCGGGCGCGGTGGCTCAAGCCTGTAATCCCAGCACTGTGGGAGGCCGAGATGGGTGGATCACGAGGTCAAGAGATCGAGACCATCCTGGTCAACATGGTGAAACCCCGTCTCTACTAAAAATACAAAAAATTAGCTGGGCATGGTGGCGTGTGCCTGTAATCCCAGCTACTCAGGAGGCTGGGGCAGGAGAATTGCCTGAACCCGGGAGGCGGAGGTTGCGGTGAGCCGAGATCGCGCCATTGCACTCCAGCCTGGGTAACAAGAGCGAAACTCCGTCTCAAAAAAAAAAAAAAAAGAAAGAAAAGTGCTGATAATTAACCTTCCATGGATATCCTCTTTATAGTCTTGCCTATGCTTGCTGTTCTTTTCTTACCTTTGTTCTGTTCCATACCACAGGGCACAATAGTGTTTTCAGAATAATTGGTACATTTCACTTTTTATTTCTGAAATCTTTGGCGCTAAATTCTTTTCTTTTTTTGTTTAAATTTTGAGACAGAGTTTTGCTCTCACTGCCCAGGCTGGAGGGCAATGACACGATTTTGGCTCACTGCAACCCCCACCTCCTGAGTTCAAGCAATTCTCCTGTCTCAGCCTCCCAAGGAGCTGGGATTACAGGACTACGCCACCATACCAGCTAATTTTGTATTTTTAGTAGAGACATGATTTCTCCATGTTGGTCAGGCTGGTGTCAAACCCCCGACCTCAGGTGATCTGCCTCGGCCTCCCAAGGTGCTGGGATTACAAGCAGGAGCCACCATGCCTGGCCGGTGCTAAATCCTTTACTTTTATAATACACATGTTCAACCCATGCTTTTTTTTTTTTTTTGAGACGGAGTTTCGCTCTTATTACCCAGGCTGGAGTGCAATGGCGCGATCTCGGCTCATCGCAACCTCCGCCTCCTGGGTTCAGGCAGTTCTCCTGCCTCAGCCTCCTGAGTAGCTGGGATTACAGGCCCACCATGCCCAGCTAATTTTTTGTATTTTTAGTAGAGACGGGGTTTCACCATGTTGACCAGGATGGTCTCGATCTCTTGACCTCGTGATCCACCTGCCTTGGCCTCCCAAAGTGCTGGGATTACAGGCTTGAGCCACCGTGCCCGGCCTCAACCCATGCATATTTAACCTTATGAAAGTTTTTTTTTCTTTCTCATACCTACAGGCCATCAAACTCCAAAAAGGCAGGCAACTGGGGCCTTGGACAATGACTTCCTTTTGCCAGGTACCCTTAGGTAGATATCTGGAAGAAATCTGACTGCTGTTTTTCCCCAACAATACCCCCTGTCGGCAAGAAGTAGCTAAAACCAGTCATTATCCATATTCTAATGGCAGTTAGATGTGCCTTTTCAGAGGGGAAATAATACGGGAGGTGACAGGGTAGTGCTGGGTAGAGAAGAATAGGGTTCCTGGTGAGGGCTTCGTCTTTAGGCTTGTGCTTGCAGATCTGAGTGAGAACAGGCCCTCCTGTTTTTGTGCCTGAATGTTGCATTTTCCAAGACCACTCTGGCCTGCCATGCCTCCAATTATAACCTGAAACTTTAGAGGACACACACGCAAGTGGCTGAATGTCAAGTGGAACAGAGGAATGGAGTGGTGGAGAGTGACAGAGTACAGCATGGCGGCACGGCAGAGAAGAAGGCACTAAATTCTTTTTTGTGTCTGAACATCCAGAGTTCAGACAAGAATGGCCTTGGGCCTGGGAGGCAGAGGTTACAGTGAGCCAAGATTGCACCACTGCACTGCAGCCTGAGTGACAGAGTTAGATTCTATTTCAAAAAAAAATAAAAAGAAAAAGAAAAAGACTAACCTGAAAGTGAAAAAGCTTGCCAGTCACCACCTTAAGCATGCGATCAAAGTAAATATCATCGGAAATAGAATAAATCAAAATCTGCCCCATGTAATGGAACGCAATGAGTAGAAAATGGCATCTCTGCTGGGCGCAGTGGCTCACGCCTGTAATCCCAGCACTTTGGGAGGCCGAGGCAGGTGGATCACGAGGTCAAGAGATCAAGACCATCCTGGTCAACACGGTGAAACCCTGTCTCTACTAAAACTACAAAAAATTAGCTGGGCATGGTGGCGCGTGCCTGTAATCCCAGCTACTCAGGAGGCTGAGGCAGGAGAATTGCCTGAACCCAGGAGGCAGAGGTTGCGGTGAGCCGAGATCGCGCCATTGCACTCCAGCCTGGGCAACAAGAGCGAAACTCCGTCTCAAAAAAAAAAAAAAAAAAAGAAGAGAAAAGAAAATGGCATCTCTTCTGTTATTCCTGCCAATGATGCATACCTGAATCTAATGGAAACGGACAAATGCAGATTAAGACACACACTACAAAAATACTGGCCTGTGACCTCCAAACATAACATGGGTGTAAGTCACAGAAGCACCAAGGAACTCTTCTAGACTAGAGACAGCAGACACATGGCAACTAAATGCAATACATGATTCTCAGCTGGGTTCTTTTGCTCAAAGAAACCATGTTGAGACTACTGGTGAAACTTGAATGGGACTTGAAGATTGCATGGCAGTAACACAACAATGACCCCCTGATTTAGTGGCTGCATTGTGGCTATGCAGGAGAATGTCCTGTTTGTAAGAAATGTACAGCAAAGCTTTAGGGGTGATGGGACATCAGGTTGGCAATTGACCCTCAAATGGGTCAAGAAAAAAGCTCTTTGTACTGTACCTGCAACCTTTCTATAAGTTGATTATTGTTTCAGAATAATTTATTTTAAAAATGAATAATTTGAATGTCAAAGGATAAGAAATCCTTGACAAAACTGCTGAAATCTTAGAATGCTTCTACAAATAGGCCTCAGAAGTCACACCTGACAGAAGTGACTACACCATAAAAATCTCAAGCACTGATTCCTCCTTGGTGTGTTCTACAAATTAGCACTGTTCAAATTAACAACAAACTTGGTTAGCTAAAAAGACCAAAAACTGAGTGTCTTATTTCCTTTTGTGAATTAATTTCTAGGCAGAATATTTCTGGGTTTTTTTGAGACGGAGGTTTGTTCTGTCACCAGGCTGGAGTGCAGTGGCAGGATCTCAGCTCACTGACACCTCTCCCTCCCAGGTTCAAGCGGTTCTCCTACCTCAGCCTCCCGAGTGGCTGGGACTACAGGTACATGCCACCACGCCCAGCCGATTTTTGTATTTTTAGTGAAGATGGGGTTTCACCGTGGTGGCCAGGATGTTCTTGATCTCTTCACCTGGTAATCTGCCAGCCTCAGCTTCCCAAAGTCCTGGGATTATAGGCATGAGCCACTGCACCCAACCCATTTCTGTTTTTCACTAGAAAACATTAGTCCCCACTCTAAATTAAAGTACTATATGTGGCCTATGCCCAGGATCAATTATCTTTGGAAAACAAGGACCTCTCATCCGTGCTTGCCAAGCACAGGCCTGCTCTCCTACCGCAGAGGCTCCTGTCCCAGCCCAGATCCAACAGAACTGGCAGGAAGGTGCAGCCAGGTGGGTCACCATGAGAATGACATGATGATATCTACCTGACAAGGATCAATGAGGATTAAATGCAAGTCAAATTTTCACCTTGATACTAGCATTTGTGGAAGCAATACTTTTTTTTTTTTTAAAGATGGGGTCTCGTTCTTGCTCTGTTGCCCAAGTTGGAGGGCAGTGGCATGATCTCAGCTCACTGCAACCTCTGCCTCCCAGGTTCAAGTGATTCTCCTGCCTCAGCCTCCTGAGTAGCTGGGATTGTAGGGGTGCGCTACCATGCCTGCTAATTTTTGTATTTTTAGTAGAGTCAGAGTGTCACCATATTGGCCAGGCTTGTCTCAAACTCCTGACCTCGTGATTCACCCGCCTCAGCCTCCCAAAGTGTTGGGATTACAGATGTGAGCCATCATGTCCCGCCGAGGCATGACTCTTATCAACTTAAATATTCAGGTTCCAGGTCTAGCTCACAATATTTCTTCATTTTTTTTTTTTTTTTTTTTTGAGACGGAGTCTCCCTCTGTCGCCCAGGCTAGAGTGCAGTGGTGTGATCTTGGCTCACTGCAACTTCTGCTTCCCGGATTCAAAGCGATTCTCCTGCCTGAGCCTCCCTAGTAGCTGAGACTACAGGTGTGCACCACTACACCTGGATAATTTTTTGTATTTTTAGTAGAGACAGGGTTTCACCGTGTTAGCCAAAATGGTCTCAATCTCCTGACCTCTTGATTCACCTGCCTCAGCCTCCCAAAGTGCTGGCATTACAGGCGTGAGCCACTGTGCCCAGCTCTTCACTCTTTTTTGTTGTTGTTCTGTTCTCGGTCATTCCCTGTCAGTCCATGTAGTAGCAACAGGAATTCTGTCTACTATGAGTTGACTGACCCGGGAAATCTTATAGCTTAAGTGGTCAGAATGTGAAAATCTAGACTGAGCATATGCACTAATAAATTCTTAAAACACAGTAATCAAATCAGAAATGGAAGCCAAGGCCACCCCTGCCCACAGCCAGCAGGAAGCATGTAGCACCTTAAATCAAAGCACTGCATTGATGAGAGCCAAATGAGAAAACTCAAAAGCCCTGGCTACAACACAGAGCTGGCATGACTGCGGCTTATTATTGCTCACTAATCAATTGCTCATGAATCAAGAAAATTGGATGATATCTGTTCAAGTGAATATTGACATGACAGGTACTAGGCCAGATACTTTGCCAACATAATGGAACTTGAAGTTAGTTATCTTACATACATAGTAGGTACAATGATGATACTCATTCTTCAGATGGTGAAACTAAAGATTAGAGGAGTTTGGTAGTTCACACAAGGTTACACAGGTCGCAGGTGCTAAAATCAGGCTTTAAACCTCAGCAGTCTGTCCCCAGAGCCTACACTCAACTGCTACTCTGCCTCCCACCAACCATTATTTGTGACTTAACAGCACCCAGTCTCTTACCTCACATGTGCCACGTGTTTGTTACAGCACGCTTGCTTCACGTTTCCACACACCTTTCTTATTTCAACAGTAACTGTATTGAAAGGTAGGATAGAACAGGCGACCTCATTTGTTTAACACTCGTCCACACCAGAGGCAAAAAGTCCACCTTCTGGACTTGGAGAAGCATGCTGCTACTTCCGGGTGTCTCTTTAGTTGACAGAGTAATAAGATCTGTTACAATAAACTCCTCTGTTATTTCATTTAAAATGTTGCCTTATAATTAGGCCAAAAAAATTAGTACAATCATGCACGCATCTTTACGTATGGTCAGCTACTTCTTTTTTCTAGAGATCATAGGGTCTAGAAAACCTTTTGATGGGTTAAATAGGGTCATTTAAAAAATAAACTTACTTCTATATTGGGTGGTTCTGAAGGGGTTTCCCTTTCCCTGGAGCTGCTTACCAGTTAATTTAGAAAAAAATAATCTCCCAAACTAGCCAATCCCATCAACCCACTCAGGGGTTTTCACAAAATTATCTTGTTTTAATCATGTTTTTGCATGAAAAAATGACACATATCTCAAAGTATACATTTTGAGGTTTTTGATATGCATATGGCTATTTATTTGTGTAACACTATTTCCTATTTAAGAAGGAATATTTTCCCAGACTCCTGGTTGGGGAAATAACTCCAGTTGTAGATGTCACACTCTGGTGATGAGTGTGTACCAGCTCACCACTGCCACCATGTGCCTAGGGTCTTTCCTCTTCATTCTTCAAGCTGAAAGCTGATTTGTTGGGTGATATTTCTTGATAGCTCTCTAGCCAAAAGTATATGCTGTTCAGAAGTGTTGTAACTATGGCTCTGCTCAGCTGGATCTCATTTCTGGAAACCATATTTAGTTGTCAAGCAGTATAACATGACAGAAAGATTTGGATGACTTAAACCAATATATTTCAAAGTTTTAAACAGTGAGGTTTCATTTAAGTAATAAGGACAATGCTTAAGTTATGAAGAGAAAAGCATTGTTCAATTGACTATTTTCTTCTATAGTCTTAAAATATTATGCAATACACAACTGCATTAAAATATTGTATGATGGAACAGATTCTATATTTTACAATGAACAAAGCACTTCTATTACACAATTAACATGCAAGGAAAAACTAAGGTAGCCACCTGCACATGTCTAAACACTGTGACCATAACACAACCCAACCATCCAGTTTGGCCAACAGAAAAATCCACTCCCGCTATTGCAGAATATTTGCCTTCTGGTGTCAAGGCTGGAACCCATTTATTTGACACATTTTGTTATTATTTAAATTTTTCTACTCCGAGCTCCATCTTGAACCCCAAGCTCCATTATTCCTGAGCTCCATCTTGCTCTGAGCTTTCTCTTGCTCCAAGCTCCATCTGCTTTGAACTCTATCTGGCTCATAGCTCCATCTGCTCTGAGCTGCATCATGAGCTGAGCTCCACCTTGCTGGGATCTCCATTTGCTTTGAGCTCCATCTGCTCTCAACTCCATCTCGATTGGCGCTCCATCATGCTCAGAACTCTATCCTACTCTGAGCTCCATCTGCTTTAAGTTCCATCTTGTTCTGAGCTCCATCTGGTTTGGAGTTCCATCTGCCCTGACTGCCATATTTCTTGGATCTCTATCTGTCTAGAGTTCCATCTTCTTCCAAAATCCTTCTACTTCGTGCTCCATCTTGCTTGGCACTTGATCTTGCTCTGAGCTCCATTTGCTCCAATCTCCAACTGTTTGAGTTCTGTCTACTCACAGCTCCATCTTGCTTAGAAGTCAGAGCTCCTGCTCTGAGCTGTATCTTGCTCAAAACTTCATCTACTCATCTTGCACAAAGCTCCATCTGCTCAGAGCTCTGACTTGCTGGGAGTTCCAACTTGCTCAGAGCTGCATCTGCTCAGAGATCCAACTCGGTTCAAGCTCTATCTGTTCAGAACTTCATCTTCCTGAGAGTTCCATCTGCTCTGAGCTCCATCTTGCTCAAGGCTTCATCTTGGTGGAGTGCCATCTGCCCAGAGCTTCATCTTGCTCTGGCTCCATCTGCTCCAAGCTCCGTCTTAAGAGTTCCATGTGCTCTAAACTGCGTCTGCTTCAGAGCTCCAACTGCTCTGAGCTCCTTCTTGCTCTGCTCTGAGTACCATCTTGCAGGGACAGACAGAGAGTATGGCAATTTTCATGATATTGATTCTTTCTAATCATTAGCATGGAATGCTTTTCCATCTGTTTGTGTCTTCTCTTATTTCCTTGAGCAGTGATTTGTAGTTCTCCTTGAAGAGGTCCTTCAAATCCCTTGTTAGTTGTATTCCTAGGTATTTTATTGTCTTTGTAGCAATTGTGAATGGAAGTTCACTCATGATTTGGCTCTCTGTTTGTCTATTATTGGTGTATAGGAATGCTTGCGGTTTTCTGTACATTGATTTTGCATCCTGAGACTTTGCTGAATTTGCTTATCAGCTTAAGGAGATTTTGGGCTGAGATGATGGGATTTTCTAAATATACAATCATGTCATCTGCAAACAAGAACAATTTCACGTCCTCTCTTTCTATTTGAATACTCTTTATTTCTTTCTCTTGCCTGAAGGTCCTGGCCAGAACTTCCAATACTATGTTGAATAGGAGTGGTGAGAGAGGGCATCCTTGTCTTATGCCAGTTTTCAAGGGAAATGCTTCCATCTTTTGCCCATTCAGTATGATGCTGGCTGTAGGTTTGTCATAAATAGCTCTTATTATTTTGAAATACGATCCATCGATACCTAGTTTATTGAGAGTTTTTAGCATAAAGGGCTGTTGAATTTTATTGAAGGCCTTCTCTGCATCTATTGAGATAATCACGTGGTTTTTGTCTTTGGTTCTGTTTATGTGATGGATAACATTTATAGATTTGCAGATGTTGAACCAGCCTTGCATCCCTGGGATGAAGCTGACTTGATCATGATGGATAAGCTTTTTAATATGTTGTTGTATTTGGTTTGCTGGCATTTTATTGAAGATTTTTGCATTAATGTTCATCATGGATATTGGCCTGAAATTTTCTTTTTCAGTTGCATCTCTGCCAAGTTTTGGTATTAGGATGATGTTGGTTTCATAAAATGAGTTAGGGAGGATTCCCTCTTTTGGTATTGTTTGGAATGGTTTCAGAAGGAATGGCATCAGCTCGACTTTGTAACTCTGGTAGAATTTGGCTGTTAACCCAACTGGTCCTAGACTTTTTTGGTTTTGTAGGCTATTAATTGCTGCCTCAACTTCAGACCTTGTTATTGGACTATTCAGGGATTCAACTTCTTCCTGCTTTAATCTTGGGAGGGTGTAAGTGTCCAGGAATTTATCCATTTCTTCTAGATTGGCTGGTTTATTTTCATAGAAGTGTTGTAGTAATCTCTAATGGTAGTTTGTATTTCTGTGGGATTGGTGGTGATATCCCCTTTATCATTTTTTTATTGCATCTATTTGAATCTCCTCTCTTTTCTTTTTTATTAATCTGGCTAGTGGTCTATCTATCATGTTGATCATTTCAAAAAACGAGCTCCTGGATTTATTGAGTTTTTGAAGGATTGTTTTGTGTCTCTATCTCCTTAATTTCTGCTTTGATCTTAGTTATTTCTTGCCTTCTACTAGCTTTTGAATTTGTTTGATCTTGCTCCTCTAGTTTTTTTAATTGTGATGTTAGGGTGTCAATTTTATATCTTTCCTCACTTCTCTGGGAAAACTGGCTAGCCATATGCAGAAAGCTGAAACTGGATTCCTTCCTTACATCTTATACAAAAATTAACTCTAGATGGATTCAAGATTTAAACATGAAGCCTCACACCATGAAAGCTCTAGAAGAAAACCTAGGTAATACCATCCAGGACATAGGCATGGGCAAGGACTTCATAACTAAAACACCAAAAGCAATGGCGACAAAAGCCAAAATAGACAAGTGCTATCTAATTAAACTTAAGAGGTTCTGCACAAAAAAAGAAACTGTCAATAAAGTGAACCGGCAACCAACAGAATGGGGAAAAATTTTTTGCAATATACCCATCAGACAAAGGGCTAATATCCAGAATCTACAGAGAACTTAAACAAATTTACAAGAAAAAACCCCATCAAAAAGTGGGCAAAGGATATTAACAGACACTTTTCAAAAGTAGACATTTGTGCAGCCAACAAACATATTTGAAAAAGCTCATCATCACTGATCATTATATAAATGCAAATCCAAACCACATTGAGATACCACTTCACGCCAGTTAGAATGGCGATCATTAAAAAATCAGGAGACGACAGATGCTGGAGATGATGTGGAGAAATAGGAATGCTTTCATACTGTTGGTGGGAGTGTAAATTAATTCAACCATTGTGGAAGACAGTGTGGCAATTCCTCAAGGATCTAGAAATAGAAATACCATTTGACCCAGCAACCCCATTACTGGATATAAACCCAAAAGGATTATAAATCATTCTACTACAAGGACACATACACATGTATGTTTATTGTGGCACTGTTCACAATAGCAAAGACTTGGAACCAACCCAAATGCCCATCAATGATAGACTGGATAAAGAAAATGTGGCACATATATACCATGAAATACTATGCAGCCATAAAAATATGAGTTCATGTCCTTTGCAGAGACATGGATGAAACTGGAAACCATCATTCTCAGCAAACTGACACAGAACAGAAAGCCAAACACCGCATGTTTTCACTCATAAGTGGGTGTTGAACAATGGGAGGAGAACATCACACACTGGGGCCTGAGGGGTGGAGGCCTAGGGGAGGATTAGCAGGGGGTGGGGGGATTGGGGAGGGACAGCATTAGGAGAAATACCTAATGTAGATGACGAAGCGATGGATGCAGCAAACCACTACCATGCCAGCCCAGCCTCAGGAACTACTGCCAGAGGGAGGACAGGTGAATGCCAGGGTCCAAACACCTATCAACATGCAGGAAAACCATAAGGAATAACTCTCCCCCCAGGGGGAAATGTGCGTCGGGAAGAGAATTGCATAGGAAACTCTCCTTTGCTAAGTACATCTGGCCATCAGGGACCTTGCCATCCAGCAAGCTCACCCATCCAAAACCAGAAGGAGAACCATAGCACAGTGGCCTAAGCAGCTAGAACAAAGTCCAGCATTAAGCTTCCCAGACTGGAACCACCCATGTTAACAAGCATCATTCCAATTTTCCAGCCCACAGAAGAAACAGTGAGGAATAAGAGGAAGAGGCCGCCAGAGGGGAGTCATACAACGGGAAAAAGTAACAGTTACCCATAGAGGAAGAGAAGATGCTCGAGAGCAGGCCCAGGAACACAACACAGAACCATGTGGGAGCTATTCAGGGCAGGCTGCTTAGGTCTCCAGGCAGCTCCAGACCAGAGGCCTAACCCTCTTACACAGAGGCCTTGACCTGACTTGCCTGGGTAGGGAGGAATTATAGCCCAGGGAAGACTGTTTAAGAAGAAAGGGAAGCCTGTGACTCACTGGGGGAACATTCCCACCCCACTTATTTAAAACTAATATTTAACATTTAAAAGGTTTTGAAGTTGAAGAGGCCACACTGCAGGTTTGTGGAAAACTTAGCTCTGTGGAATTATTTGTTCCCTGTGGATTCTGGGTGTTGATTTTACACTAAAAAATTATTTTTTGAGTCAATGAGCACACAGTATTTGCTCACAAAGAGGGAAAGTAAATTTTTCTTTTTTTTTTTTTTTTTTTTTTTGTGATAGAGTTTTGCTCTTGTTGCCCAGGCTGGAGTGCAGTGGCGTGATCTTTGTTCACTGCAACCTCCGCCTCCCAGTTTCAAGCGATTCTCCTGCCTCAGCCTCCTGAGTAGCTGCAACTATATGTACCCACCACCATGCCTGGCTAATTTTTGTATTTTTAGTAGAGATGGGTTTCACTGTGTTGGCCAAGCTGGTCTCGAACTCTTGACCTCAGGTGATCTGACTGCGTCGGCCTCCCAAAGTGCTGGGATCACAGGCATGAGCTTCCAGACCCGGCAGAGGCAAAGTAAATTTCTAAACCTTTGGTGTCAGGACATAAAGGTGCTGCCCACTGGTCTCAGCCATCTGTGCTCCTACCCATCAGTATCTCTTTTCTGCGCGTCCTACTCATCTTGTCTCCAGTTAGTTTCATTCCTGTTGTCTTTGATGATAATGATGAGAAATCTCCCACTGAGCACTTACTATATGCCAGGCACTGTCTAAGTGTGGAAACACAGCTACTTGATTCATCCTCAAAGCAATCTGACAAGATAGGGATGGCTAAGGGCACAAGTGGTTAGAGGTTGAGAGACTGGCACAGGGTCACACAGGTATTAAACAGAGCCACATGGACCAAAATGCAGGCAATATGAACCCAGACACTCGGACTCCAGGTCTCCATTTTCACTTTCTCTCTCCTCTCTGGTAGCTGGCATTCAGAAAAGCTCATTTAATCCTTGTTGGATACCTCTGAGCCCTGTAAGATTTCTTGCTGAGGTAAAATGAGGAAACTGAGGCAAGTATAAGAAAATGAGAAGCTAATTTATTCAGCTCCCGGGGGAGGTTCTGTGATCCAGGAAGGGGCCAAAGAAGTCACGCCCCACTGTTCAGGTTATGGGGTTTTATGGGGAGGGAAGGCGATTGATTTGCTATTGGGGAAACAAAGCGAAGGCAATTTTATTGGCTGTCAGAAAGCAGGAAATACCTGGAACTAGTTGCCATTGGTAGGCAGGCAGGACTTTGGGTAAGTGGGCCTTGATTGACTGTTGGGGAAACAAAGTGAAGGCAATCTTATTGGCTATTAAGAAGCAGGAAATACCTGGAGCTAGGTGCCATGGGTAAGTGGGCGGTACCTTGGGTAAGTGGGCCTTCCGGGGCCTAGGGAGCAGACTGCTACTGGGCAGGGTCTGATGGTGCTTCTTTAAAAATTTTTCTGCAGGGTTTTTCAACAGCGGGCTGGGGGTTGGATGCATAATTTAGTGCTGAACGTGGGCTTGGGTCTGGTATGTGGAGGCGGGCACAGGGAAGCCGTGCGGCGAGGCCAGATAACAAGCTTGGGTGATGACGCAGTTATCAGGCGTGGAGAAAGATGGATGTGTCCCTTTAACCCTCTGCGAGGCAGCCGGCCTTACAAGCCCAAAGCTGCAAAATTCTTAGCATCTAGGCCCCCAGTTGCCTTGGGAATGGCAAGCCCTCACTCTGATCTACCATCTCAGCTGAACACTTCCGGTCCCCTGAAGGGAACTTAGTAACCACCTTTCTCTTCCTCTCACCTCCCAAACTGCTCAGAAAGGGTAAAAAAAAATGCACCTGTGTGCCCCAGGGCTTTGCTCAGCACTGGGCTGGGTAACGTGCATTTTCTCTAAATTCAAGAGAAAAGGGGCCGGGCGCAGTGGCTCATGCCTGTAATCCCAGCACTTTGGGAGGCCAAGGTGGTCAGATCACCTGAGGTCAGGAGTTCAAAACTAGCCTGGCCAACATGGTGAAACCGCGTCTCTACTGAAAATACAAAAATTAGCCGGGCATGGTGGAGCTCCTGTAATCCCAGTTACTCAGGAGGCTGAGGCAGGAGAATCCCTTGAACTCAGAAGGCAGAGGTTGCAGTGAGGCGAGACAGCGCCACTGTATTCCAACCAGCCTGGGCGACAAAGTGAGACTCTATTTAAAAAAAAAAAAAAAAAAAAAAAAAAAAA
>NW_022437166.1:544867-553819 GCF_009761245.1 Sapajus apella | reverse complement strand
TCCGTCTCAAAAAAAAAAAAATGAAGGGCTGAGAGCTCGCCCGAATTAACTCATGGCCTCCAGCGTGGCCGCGGACGAGTGAGTGCTCCAACTCCGGCAGCTGGAAGGAACAGCCCTGGACCAGGAAATAACCTCGAGCCAAGCACCACGCCCTGACTTCCCTCTTCAGAGAGGCCTCCCCCAAACCCCGACCCCGGGCCTCTGAAGCACCTTCCTCCCACTCTTAATCCCCTTGGGGAACAGAAGCCAAATCTAGGTTCACAGTGTCAGGGATCTTCCCTAGAGCCCGGGTCACGCCCCTCTTCCTGGAAGAGGGCGCCCAGGAACTACAGCCGACCGGGCTGCAGCATCCTCAGTCGAACCTGGGTGTCCCCTCCGCTCAAAGGTCGGTGTGGGGAGCGTCAGAGAAGGCGGCCCAGCGGGCTTCGGGCTGCCTTCCCCGTGCTCGGGGCCTTTAGGGTCCCCGCCGCAGGCTGAACTTCAGTGCTGGGGGTGCGAGAGCCGCCGCCTCGCGCTGTCGGATTCCAGCCCCTAGTCATCCCGGCCTCGCCTGTTTCCTCACAGCCCTTCTTGTGACCCACCTCCTCGCGGAGCCCGGAACATCCGTAACTTCAACCACACTCAAGTTAGCAGCCCGCGTGTGAGGCGCGGTCCTGGGGGACTGGGCGGAGTCAAAACGCGTCTCGTGCCGCCTTCCTCAGCTCCACCCCCGGGGCGTGCCCTGCCCTGCGGCCTCGCAGTGGATGTTTTTTGTTTGTTTTAAAGACAGGGTTTCACCTTGTTGGCCAGGCTGGTCTTGAACTCCCGACCTCAGGTGATCCGCCCGCCTTGGCCTCCAAAGTGCTTGGATTACAGGCGTGAGCCACCACGCCCGGCCCCGGATGTTTTTATAGGTAAGAGATGAAGGGCTAATGTGGGTGAGAAGTTTTAATGAGACATTTGTGGCCTTATAATATCAGGAACAGAATATTCATCCACTGTTTTTAACCTACTTTGTAAGTTATAAAAAATCTTACTCAGGCTGGACATGGTGGCTCATGCCTGTAATCCCGGCACTTTGGAGGCCAAGGTGGGAGGATCATTTGAGGTCAGGAGTTTGAGACCAGCCTGACCAATATGGTGAAAACTCGTCTTTACTAAAAATATGAAAATTAGCCAGGCATGGCTGCGGGTGCCTGTAGTCCTAGCTACTCAGGAGGCTGAGACAGGAGAATTGCTTGAACCCGGGAGGTGGAGGTTCCAGTGAGCTGAGATCATGCCACTGCACTCCAGGCTGGACAACAGAGACTCCATCTTAAAAAAAAAAAAAAAAAAAAAAACTTGGCCTACGCCTGTAATCCAAGCACTTTGGAGGTCAAGGCGGGCGGATCACCAGCTGAGGGGAGTTCAAGACCAGCCTGACCAACACGGTGAAACCCCGTCTTGGAAAAAAAAAAAAAATCTTACTCAGAATAGGTTACAGAGCATTGCCAGGAGGCCGATACTCTTTTGAATGGGCATCATTTGTTAGGTCTTTTCTATGATTTAGAGTAAATAAGGCAATGGTTAGAAATTTATTTTCCGTAATAGGCTCTATAGCGGATTGCATCGAAAAGGTTATGGTTACGCAGTAGAGTTTAAATTTTTTTTTGAGACAGGGTCCCGCTCTGTCACCCAAGACTGGAGTGCAGTGCAGGCGTGCACCACCACGCCCGGCTAATTTTTGTATTTGTAGTAGAGATGGGGTTTCACCATGTTGGCCAGTACGGTCTGGAATTCCTGACCTCAGGCGATTCGCCTGCCTCTGCTTCCCAAAGTGCTGGGATAACAGGCTGAGCCACCGCGCCCAACGTGTTTCTTGTTTTTAAAGTTTGGCTAGTAGGAAATTTAAAATTCACATGTGGCTCACATTTTATTTCGAAGGATTGTGTCCTTTTAAAAATTTCAGGTTGGCTGGGCGCAGTGGCTTATGCTTGTAATCCCAACACTTTGGGAGGCCGAGGTAGGCGGATCACCTGACGTCAGGAGTTCGAGACCAGCCTGGCCAACATCATCAAACCTCGACTCTACCGAAACGCAAAAAAATTAGCCGGCCGTGGTGGCCCGTGTCTGTAATTCCAGCTACTCGGCAGGAGAATCACTGGAACCCGGGAGGTGGAGGTTGCAGTGAGCCAAGGTCGCGCCATTGCACTCCAGCCTGGGCCACAGGGCAAAACTCCGTCTCAACAGAAAACAAAACAAAACAAATCTCAGGCTGCCTGCTCAAAGGACCAGAAGCCAGAAAGGTTATAAAAGCTGAAATTTAAAAATAATTGTTATTCTATTCTTTTAATGTGTGAGCAGCTATACAGTATATTATTTACAAACGATCTTATACTGTAAACTAAAGGCAAACACCCTCTAGGGTGGGCCTCAGCTCAGGGAGGAAGCCCTGCCTAAAAAGGCTGCACCTTCGGCTGTCACTCTGTCTTCATTCAGCCCAGCATTTGGCTATACCTTCTGTCACTCAGGGCCTGAGGGGGCGGGCTCTTAACCTTGACCAATCAGCGACGCTACCCTGGGAACTGCCCAATCAGGCACGCAGCTGGAGCAGAAAGGGCGGTTTCCGGGATATGGCGGCGGGTTTGTTTCTTCCTGCAGCCGGAGCCCCGGGTTTCATCTTCGCTGTTCTGTGTCCTCTGCTCCTGGAGGCCCAGTTTCTGTGGCCCTGCGACCTGCTGGTACTGGAGATCCACAACTAAGGTGCCAGGGCCCCCTGGAAGCCTAGAAATGGTGAGAGTGCCGGGTCCCACATCCCGAGAAAATGGAAGGGGGTGGCGGACTCAGGCCTCCTCGCAGTTCTTCTTGCGCCCCGAGTTCTTGCCCAGATCGGCCTCACTCCCCTTCAGCAATAAGATGGCGGCTGCGCTGACAATGGGACCCCGGGCTTCCCGTCTCTTCCACGTGCGGTGACTGTGCTCTGGCCTGGCCCTCTCTGGGCAGCTCTGCAGACGCAGCACCGCGTCTTTCCCAGATTGTCTCTCCTAGCGACCCCGGGAAGGTCGTCAGGGGAGAATCCTGACCCGGGGTGCGAGTTCATGAATAGGAAGAGCTTTGGTTTGGTTTATGGGGTTCTCAGTTTCTCTTTTCTCCTATTAAAAATTTATGGAGTTCTCGTGAAAAACTTAAGAATTTAAACAGGGAGTGGTTCAAAAATTGTTTGTGGTCCATAGAAGAATCTTGAAGGAAAGATTCATGATGAAAAGAACCAAATTGAGTAATCGGTTAGGTATATTTATTTTATTTATTAAATTTTTTAGACGGAATCCGCTCTGACGCCAGGCTGTAGTGCAGTGGCGCAATCTCGGCCCATTGCAACTCCCTGGTTCAAGCGATTCTCCTGCGTCAGCCTCCTGAGTAGCTGGGATTACAGGCACATGCCACCACGCCCAGCTAATTTTTGTGTTTTTAGTAGAGACAGGATTTCACCATGTTGGTCAGGTTGCCTTGACCTCCCAAAGTGCTGTGATTAAAGGCGAGAGCCATGGCTCCCGGCCTATGTAGTTTCTTAATTTTCACCTTGAGGGTACAAATTTCCTGGTGATGTAATCAGAGCTTATTTGGCAGTTTATCGTTGGTTAAACCTGAATTTTGTTTCCCCCAGTGTAGTAATTTCTTTTAAAAAATGCATTAGAATTAGATTTTTTTAAATTACGAATCCTGGGATTAGAACCACCTCAGTCTATTAGCCTCCACATGGGACTGATTTTCTCTTGCATTTTTCACATGGGTCCCAAGCAGCGTCTCAGGTCAACCCCTCTCACGTCATTTCTCCAGCCTAACTCTGGCTTGCAGTAAAATACTGAATTTCAGTTGCTTCTGAAAATCTCAAATGCCAACTTCCTCTCCCTAATTTGCATTATTTATTATTTGTCCTTTAGTGTACATTTTAGATACTGTATTTAATCATTTTTTGACAAAGCATTAGATGGCGTATTTAAAAAGATATGTTTTCTGTTTGTAAGTATTTCCTATGACTAGAAAGCGTCATCACCTGACAGTGAATTGTAAAAAAAATCTCTGTGTGTCTTTTGCTTTTATCTTCCCTGGGCACAAAGATCTTATGAGAATGTTTTACTGTCAAGATGTTTTTATTTTAGAAACGTTACGGGGTGATTTGTCCTCAGTAACCCTGTCATTTTTGGGTTTCAGAACTGTCTGTGAATAAACCAAGATAACTGCTATGGCTATATCTGCTAGAGTATCTAGTGAATATCAGCTCCTAAGTTATTTTCTTTCATGGGACAACCTGAGGTATGGAGTGTAGCCTTTCAAGGGAGCAAGTGGATACCCTGGGGAAAAGATGAATCTGTTGGTGTACTCTGCCTTTGAAAAGCTAACCTCTTGAGACATTAAAATTGTCTTCGCCCAACCCAGCTTGCAGTTCTTGGAGACAGATTGCTGGTCCACCAGTCACATGCTGGTATTGAGGGGAAAACAGAAATAATTTATGCTAACTAAATGCTCTGAGATTTGTGAAAAGAAAAATAGTATCCCAAAAGACAAAACCTGACTTTAGTGAGATGGTGCAAAAACTTGCAAAGTAAAATGTGCTTGGGGCACTCACCTGAGCATAGTGCAATGTCTCCTGAGAGGGTGGCTATGGAGCGCTTTAGTGAGTATGATGGAGTGGGAGAATCTCTCAAGTGATTGGATAATCTGAATTGACACATGAATCAGACACATCTCTTTTCTTTTTTGTTTCCTTCTCTTTTCTTTTCTCTTTTCTTTTCTTCTTTTCTTTTCTTCTTTTCTTTTCTTTCTTTTCTTCTTCACTCTTGTTGCCCAGGCTGGAGTACAATGGCATGATCTCAGATCACTGCAACCTCTGCTTCCCAGGTTCAAGCAATTCTCCTGCCTCAGCCTCCCCAGTAGCTGGGACTACAGGCGCACGCCACCACACCCAGCTAATTTTTTTGTATTTTTTTTAGTAGAGACGGGATTTGACCATGTTGGTCAGGATGGTCTCGATCTCTTGACCTTGTGATCCGCCTGCTTCGACCTTCCAAAATGCTGGGATTACAGGCGTGAGCCACCGCGCCTGGCCTAATTTTTGTATTTTCAGTAGAGACAGAATTTCACCATGTTGGCCAGGCTAGTCCTGAACTCCTGACCTTGTGATCTGCCCACCTCGGCCTCCCAAAGTGCTGGTATTATAGGCGTGAGACACTGCACCCAGCCAATGTTTTGTATTTTTAGTAGAGATGAGGTTTCACCTTATTGGTCAGGCTGGTTTCAAACTCCTGACCTCAGGTGATTCACCTGCCTGGGCCTCCTGAAGTGTTGGGATTACAGGTGTGAGCCACCGCACCTGGCCTGACACATCTCTTTTTTAATCAGCATTGCCACTCCCTGGGTTTGTCACCTTGAAAAGATTTATTCACTTATACTGCTTTTAGTCTTTTAACGGTAAATTGCATTTTATTAGTAGAGTTAAAAGGTAAGAAAATACTTATAATATCTACAAAGGGCATAAAAGTTACGCATTTCAGAAAAAAAATTAGTTATGTATTTTATTTGTTAAAAATTATTGCTGGGTGCAGTGGCTCACACCTGTAATCCCAGCACTATGGGAGGCTGAGGTGGGTTGATCACCTGAGGTCAGGAGTTCGAAACCAACCTGGCCAACATGGTGAAAGCCCGTCTCTACTAAAAATATAAAATTAGGTGTGGTGCAACACGCCTGTAGCTAGAACTTGGGAGGTGGAGGTTGGCAGTGAGCCAAGATAGTGCCACTGGATCACCTGAGGTCAGGAGTTTGAGACCAGCCTGGCCAACGTGGTGCAACCCCATCTCTACTAAAAATACAAACATTAGCTGGGTATGGTGGTGGATGTCTATAAGTCCAGCTACTCAGGAGGCTGAGGCAGGAGAACTGCTTGAACCCAGGGGATGGAGGTTGCAGTGAGCCGAGATCATGCTACTTCACCCCAACCTGGGTGAAAGAGCAAAACTTCATTTAAAAAAAAGAAGAAGAAGAATACATTTCCACATGAAAATTTGGTAGATAATTGGTGAGTTATGTAGAGTCATAAGAATTTCACTTCCTCTTTTTGCAGGGTAAATTTGTGACAGTGAACATCTCTCTTCTGTATTCTGTTATCTTGACTTCTGAGTTGCATACTAAATTTTATGAGATAAAACTTGGTACCTCCTAGACATGCTCCCTTATAACTAATTGTTTACTACACGATTTTTAATGAAAAAATACAATTAGACATATATTGTCTGAAAGGAATAGATACTTTTGCTTTTCTCATTGAGGTGTACAATTTAAGCACCTGTTAATTTTATCCCATTAGATGAACATTGTGTTTGAGTAATGTTGCTGAATTTTTCACACATGTAGTTTTGAAAACCAAATTAATAACTCTGAAATGGAAATCAAAGCTTGAGCCTAGTGCCTCCAAGCTAAGGCTAATATTGGGCCTGCAAAAGAAGGTTATTAATGGCCCAGTTAGTTTTTTTCTGAAGACCCTCCCTTGCAGATGTCCCAGGCTGCTCACCTCAGCCATGGAAGAAACTTTTATAGTGAAAGAAGCTACAGAGCCCTGGAAAGCTAGGGACCCACAGGCAAATGCAGTTAAAGTTAAGAAGGAAAATAAACAGCAGGATTTAAAGATGAAGTTGTTAATGATTTGAAACAGCTTCTGGACTATTTAAATTAAAGTTAGATTAATGTAAAAAAAATAAATTCCAAAGGAGTATTGCAACAGAAGGAAATATCTACTGTAAGATCTGTAAAAATTGCAAAGTTCAGGCAGACAAGGGCTTTCTTTTATAGGAAGAAATAAACATGATTAGAAGGAAGGTGGGAAGGAAAGGGCAAATGGTGAGTGAAAAAATCAGATTCTAGAATAATATTTTACCCTGAAGTCAGCATGTCCTTAGGAAGGACATAACATGGGGTGGTATTTTGACTCAGATTGAGTGTAGCTGAATGTTCATGAGCCTGGGGGCAGGAGATAAGTGAAGTTTGATTAAAAAATATTTTATTTTGACCATTGAAGAAAAATTTAGCTGATTTTCTTTCTTTCTTTTTTTTTTTTGAAATGAGAACACAAAGAAAATGTGCAGAGTCTTTGCCTGGGTATGTGATAAGTAAGAAAAGAAAGCACCAACTAAGTCATAATGGAAACCATGGTTTTTTTTCCGTAAACTGTTTCTGGAAAATACAAAGGATGGAGACTATTATTAATCACAGCTATTTACCAGGATTATCTATGTGCTTCATGTTTCCCCATTTTTTTTTCTTTGTCCTGTACATTTCTTATATTTGACATTTTCTGGTTTTTGGTTTTTTTTTTTTTTTTTTTGAGATGAAGTCCTGCTGTGTTCCCCAGGCTGGAATGCAATGGGGTGATCTCGTCTCACTGCAGCTCCGCCTCCCGGGTTGAAGCGATTCTCCTGCCTCAGCTTTCCGAGTAGCTGGGACTACAGGTGTGTGCCACCACGCCCAGCTAATTTTTTTGTATTTTTAGTAGAGACACAGTTTCACCAATTTAGCCAGGATGGTCTTGATCGCTGGCCTCATGATCCGCCCACCTTGGCCTCCCAAAATGCTGGGATTACAGGCATGAGATACTGTGACCAGTGTATTTTTTATAATAAGCTGGAAAATGTAACTACAGTGTTTTGCTGAGTTCTGTGAGTAGCTCTATGAAATTATGAAACTTGAGGGAGTTTATAGGAGTTCACAGTTTTTAAACAGTAGCTCAGAAGTATAGTTGGGCCCATGGGGTTTGTGACTGGAATCTGCCATTAGGACAATGTTGTGAGACTGAGCCCTGAATCAGGGTCTGTGCTGACTCTGCATAGTATCAGAATTCAAATTCAAATGTTAGTCAGTGAGTTGCTGTTGGAGAAAGCCTTGGTGTTCAGCAAAGTACAGATTTGGTACAAGAGAAAAGATATCACAGAGGCCTGGCCTGGAAGAAAACTCTGGTTGTCTGGGAATGGAAGGCTCTGCTCTCCTGTACACAGGCTGTCACACTGCCCATTGTCCTGTGATTCCAGGTCTCCTCCCAGGATTTAAGAGGATAAAAACTTAGAGGAACGAAACTCTGATAGCAGACTCCCTTTCCCACAGCTGTCACCATAGGATTCCCACTCACTCACAGGCCTACCCACTAGATATTAACATGTCCATGCCTCTCCCATGACTAGGCGCCACCCTGAGAAATTTGACAACAGCTTTTTTAAAAAAATATTTTATTGTGTTTTAGGTTTTGGGGTACATGTGAAGAACATGATTGTTGCATAGGTACATACATGGCAATGTGGTTTGCTGCCTTCCTCTCCATCACCTATATCTGGCATTTCTCCCTATATTATCCCTCCCCAACTCCCCACCCCCCGCTGTCCCTCCCCTAGTTCCCCCCAACAGACCTCAGTGTGTGATGCTCCCCTCCCTGTGTCCATGTGTTCTCATTGTTCAACACCTGCCTATGAGTGAGAACATGTGGTGTTTGATTTTCTGTTCTTGTGTCAGTTTGCCGAGAATGATGGTTTCCAGGTTCATCCATGTCCCTACAAAGGACACGAACTAATCGTTTTTTATGGCTGCATAGTATTCCATGGTGTGTATGTGCCACATTTTCCCTGTCTAGCCTATCACCAATAGACATTTGGGTTGGTTCCAAGTCTTTGCTATTGTAAACAGTGCTGCAGTGAACATTCGTGTGCATGTGTCCTTTTGTAGGTTTTTCCAAAAGGAACGATTTATAATCCTTTGGATATATACCCAGTAATGGGATTGCTGGGTCAAGTGGAATTTCTATTTCTAGGTCATTGAGGAATCGCCACACTGTCTTCCACAATGGTTGAACTAATTTACACTCCCACCAACAGTGTAAAAGTGTTGCTATTTCTCCACATCCTCTCCAGCATCTGTTGTCTCCGGATTTTTTTTTTTTTTTTTTTTTTTTTTTTTTT
>NW_022437166.1:539107-544767 GCF_009761245.1 Sapajus apella | reverse complement strand
GGTTTCACCATGTTGACCAGGATGGTCTCGATCTCTTGACCTCGTGAGCCACTGCGCCCAGCACTTCTCCGGATTTTTTAATGATCGCCATTCTAACTGGCATGAGATGGTATCTCAATGTAGTTTTGATTTGCATTTCTCTAATGACCAGTGATGATGAGCATTTTTTCATATGTTTGTTGGCCTCATATATGTCTTCTTTTGAAAGGTGTTGATATCCTTTGCCCACTCTTGAATGGGTTTTTTTTTCTTGTAAATCTGTTATAGTTCTTTGTAGATTCTGGATATTAGCCCTTTGTCAGATGGGTAGATTGCAAAAATTTTTTTCCATTCTGTTGGTTGCGGGTTCATTCTAATGATTGTTTCTTTTGCTGTGCAGAAGCTCTGGAGTTCAATTAGATCCCACTTGTCTATTTTGGCTTTTGTTGCCAATGCTTTTGGTGTTTTAGTCATGAAGTACTTGCCTATGCCTATGTCCTGAATGGTTTTGCCTAGGTTTTCTTCTAGGGTTTTTATGGTGTTAGGTCTTACATGTAAGACCTAACACCATCTGGAGTTAATTTTAGTGTAATGTGTCAGGAAGGGGTCCAGTTTCTGCTTTCTGCACATGGCTAGCCAGTTTTCCCAACACCATTTATTAAACAGGGAATCCTTTCCCAATTGCTTGTTTTTGTCAGGTTTGTCAAAGATCAGATGGTTGTAGATGTGTGGCGCTGCCTCCGAGGCCTCTGTTCTGTTCCATTGGTCTATATCTCTGTTTTGGTACCAGTACCATGCTGTTTTGATTACTGTAGCCTTGGACAACAGCATTTTTTATTCTAGTGTTTCTTGGCAAAAACCCACAAAAGTGTCTACAAGTCTCCTGGTATATCCTCACCCCCAGACACTGAATCTGCAACAGCAGCCTGTTTTCCCCACGAACTGAGGGTTCTGGACCACCTGTTCTTAATCTCATCTGCCTGCGTAAACACAAAAATACATCAGAGTACACCTCCACCTGAGCCTCTATCTGCAGCACAAACCAGTTCTTCCGCCTACATTGCACTGTTTCCTACATAGATTTTTATTCGCTTAACTTTTATTTTTGGCTCAGGGGTACACGTAGGTTTTTTATACAGCTAAAATTGTGTCATGGGGGTTTGGTGTGCAGACTATTTTGTCATTGAGGTACTAAGCATAGCACCAAATAGGTCCTTTTTCTGATCCTCTTTGTCTTCCCATTTTCCAACCTTAACTGGGCCTCAGTGTCTGTTGTTCCCCTCTGAGTTCATGTGTTTTTATTATTCAGCTCTTTTTTTTTTTTTTTTTTTTTTTTTTTTGAGACGGAGTTTCGCTCTTGTTGCCCAGGCTGGAGTGCAATGGCGCGATCTCGGCTCACCGCAACCTCCGCCTCCTGGGTTCAGGCAATTCTCCTGCCTCAGCCTCCTGAGTAGCTGGGATTACAGGCATGCGCCACCATGCCCAGCTGATTTTTTGTATTTTTAGTAGAGACGGGGTTTCACCATGTTGACCAGGATGGTCTTGATCTCTTGACCTCGTGATCCACCCACCTCGGCCTCCCAAAGTGCTGGGATTACAGGCGTGAGCCACCGCGCCCGGCCTATTATTCAGCTCTTAATTAGAAATGGCATGCATTTGGTTTTCTGCTGCTGCATTGGTTTTCTAAGAATAATGGTCTCCAGCTTCATTCATACCACTTCAAAGGACATCATATTTGTGTGTGTGTGTGTGTGTGTGTGTGTGTGTGTGTGTGTGTGTGTGTTTTAACCGCCACACAGTATTCTCGAATATTTATGTACCGAGTAGTGGGGATGGCGGTGGTTCCAGCTGCGGGACTGGCCTTGGCCATAGTGGCTTGTTGGATAAGGGAAGATAAACAATAACCCTGTAAAAATTGACAAGTAGGATGGATCAGCTGTGAAAACTCTTTGGGTGACTGCCAAAACTGGAAAAATACAAATATGTGGAGACTTTTGGTCTAATTGACAATTGCCTCCCCATCTGTACAATCTCCTGTTTCTTTGCCGTAGTAGCTTTGATTTGGGATTGTATGCATCCCTTTCCAGAGTCCAAACCCATTTTGGCCTTGTGTGTCATGTCCTATTTTGCGATAATGGGGATTCTGACCATTTATACCTCATAAAGGAGAAGAGCATCTTTCTTGTGACCCACAGGAAAGATCCTACAGGAATGGATCCTGATGATATTTGGCAGCTGTCCTCCAATCTTAAAAGGTTTGATGACAAATACACTTTGAAGCTGACCTTCTTCAGTGGGAGAACAAAGCAGCAGTGGGAAGCCGAGTTCACCAAGCCCATTGCTAAGTTTTTTGACCACAGTGGAACACTGGCCATGGATGCATATGACCCTGAAATAATGAGGCTCCATGACAGTCTCGCCATAGAAAAAAAAATAAAATAGCCAATTCTAAAAGTAAAATGTGTGTATGTATATGTATATATGTATGTACCATATTTTATTTTTATTAAACCTTTTATTTTATTTTATTTTTGAAGATATGGTCTCACTCTTTTGCCCAGAGTGGAGTGCAGTGGCATGATCTCAGCTCACTGCAGCCTCAACCTCCTGGGCTCAAGCAATCCACTCCCCAAGTAGCTGGGACTACAGGCACACACCAGCAGGCCTGGCTAATTTTTTTTTTTTTTTTTTTTTTTTGTATTTTTTGTAGAAACAGTCTTGCTATGTTGCCCTGGCTGATCTCAAACTTTTGAGCTCAGGCAGTTTGCTTGCCTTGACCTCCCAAAGTGCCGAGATGACAGGTATGAACCACCATGCCCAACCATATCATATTTTCTTTATCCAGTACATAAACTATTGATAAGCATTTAGGTTGATTCCATGTCTTTGCTATTGTGAATAGTGCTGTAATAAAGACACGTATGTCTTTATAATCGAATAATTTATATTTTACTGGGTGTATGCTCAGTTATGAGGTTGCTGGGTCAAAAAGTAATTCTGTTTTTAGTTCTGTGAGGAATCTTCACACTGCTTTTCACAATGGTTGAACTAATTTACATTCCCACGGCAGTGTATAAGCATTCTTGTTTCTCTGTAAACTTGCCCAAATCTGTTATCTTTTGACTTTATTTATTTATTTATTTTTTTTGAGATGGAGTTTTGCTCTTGTTACCCAGGCTGGAGTGCAATGGTGCGATCTCGGCTCACCACAACCTCCGCCTCCTGGGTTCAGGCAATTCTCCTGCCTCAGCCTCCTGAGTAGCTGGGATTACAGGCACGCACCACCATGCCCAGCTAATTTTTTGTATTTTTAGTAGAGACGGGGTTTCACCATGTTGACCAGGATGGTCTCGATCTCTTGACCTCATGATCCACCCGCCTCGGCCTCCCAAAGTGCTGGGATTACAGGCTTGAGCCACCGCGCCCGGCCCTATCTTTTGACTTTCTAATACTAGTTATTTTCACTGGTGTGAGGTATTTCATTGTGGTTTTTCCTTGAATTTCTCTAATGATTAGTGCTGAGCATTTTTTATATGCTTGTTAGCCACATGTATGTCTTCTTTGAAAAAACATCTTTTTCCTGTTTTTTGTCTACTTTTTAGTTAAGTCTTTTTTCCTGTAAACTTGTTTAAGTTTCTTATAAATTATGGGTATTGGACCTTTGTCAAAAGCATAGTTTGCAAATATTTTCTTTTATTCTGTCTGTTGTTTGTTTACTGTGTTGATGGTTTCCTTTGTTGTGAAGAAGCTTTTTAGTTTAATTCGGTTCCATTTGTCAATTACTGCTTTTTTTGCAATTGCTTTTAGCATTTTTATTTTAAAATTTTTGCCAGTTTCTATGTCTAGAATAGTATTTCTGAAGTTACCTCACTTTTTTCTTTTTCCGTAATTTGAAATTTTACGTTTAACTCTTTATCTTGAATTGATTTTTGTATATCGTGTAATGAAAGCGTCCAGTTTCAATCTTCTACGTAGTGCTAGCTACTTATTCCAGCACCATTTATTAAATAGGGAACTCTTTTCACATTCCTCTTGTCAGCTTTATCAAAGACTAGATGGCTGTAGGTGTGTGGCATTATTTCTGGGCTCTCTAGTCTATTGCATTGATCTGTGCATTTGTTTTTGTATCCGTATCATGTTGCTTTGTTTACTGTAGCCATGGATTATAGTCTAGATAATGTAATGACTTAAGCTTGGTTTTTTTGCTTATGATTGCCTTGACTATTTGAGTTCTTTTTTGGCTCTATATCAATTATAAAATAGTTTTGTTTTTTTTTTTTTTTTTTTTTTTTTTGAGACGGAGTTTCGCTCTTGTTACCCAGGCTGGAGTGCAATGGCGCGATCTCGGCTCACCGCAACCTCCGTCTCCTGGGTTCAGGCAATTCTCCTGCCTCAGCCTCCTGAGTAGCTGGGATTACAGGTACGCGCCACCATGCCCAGCTAATTTTTTGTATTTTTAGTAGAGACGGGGTTTCACCATGTTGACCAGGATGGTCTCGATCTCTTGACCTCGTGATCCACCCGCCTCGGCCTCCCAAAGTGCTGGGATTACAGGCTTGAGCCACCGCGCCCGGCCCCTATAAAATAGTTTTTATTTTCTGTTAAGAAATATTTTCAGTAGTTTGATAAAAACAGCATTAAATCTGTAATATTTTTCGGCAGTGTGACCATTTTAATAATATTGAACTTTTCTGTCCATGAGCATAAAATGGTTTCCATTTGATTCATCTCTGACTTCTTTTTTTTTTACTGTTAAAACTTTAATTTTTTAAAATAGAGATGGGGTTTCTCCATGGTGGTCAGGCTAGTCTTGAATTCCCAACCTCAGGTGATCTGCCCACCTCGGCCTCCCGAAGTGCTGGGATTACAAGTGTTGAGTCACCACGCCCGGCCCATTTCTGACTTTTTTCAGTATTTTTTTTTCTGTTTTTTTTTTTTTTTTTTTTTTTCCTTGAGATGGAGTTTCACTCGTGTTACCCAGGCTGGAGTGCAATGGTGCGATCTCGGCTCACCGCAACCTCCGCCTCCTGGGTTCAGGCAATTCTCCTGCCTCAGCCTCCTTAGTAGCTGGGATTACAGGTACGTGCCACCATGCCCAGCTAATTTTTTTTTTTTGTATTTTTAGTAGAGACGGGGTTTCACCGTGTTGACCAGGATGGTCTCGATCTCTTGACCTCGTGATCCACCCGCCTCGGCCTCCCAAAGTGCTGGGATTACAGGCTTGAGCCACCATGCCCGGCCTTTTTGTCAGTCTTGTCATAAAAATAGTTCACCTCCCTAGCTAGCTATATTCTTAGATATTTTATTCTCCTTGTAGTGATTGTGAATGAGATTTTTTTAAACTAAAATACTGAGTTTTATTTCACCTGTATATTTTTGTCTCTCCACAATTTCCATGTCTGACCACCGCTACTACTGTGTCCTATCATGACATTCCATACGTACTTAAAACCAAGCGAAGAGTGGATTTCCATCTTTAAAAACTGCAGGCATTTTGGACAACACATTCTTGGCAATGGAACCTGGACACCATTTATCAAACATGGTGGGGAAAGTTCTCACTCTGCATTATGAAAAGGACAGCCAGATATCAACTGTTATAGAAATGAAATGAGATGGAAACTTTTTAACAAATTGTTTAAACTATTTTCTTTTTTTTTTTTTTTTTTTTTTTTTTTTTT
>NW_022437166.1:526288-539007 GCF_009761245.1 Sapajus apella | reverse complement strand
ATCCACCCGCCTCGGCCTCCCAAAGTGCTGGGATTACAGGCTTGAGCCACCGCGCCCGGCCCCACTATTTTCTTAAAGAGACTTCCACTGCCAGAGATTTTGAATAGCCTCCTGGTCAGTCATTTGGAACCAATTCTTCACCTAATTGATGAACTTGGCTTCCACTTTGGGAACAGAACCACCTTTTTCTATACTTGCTTGCATTTTTGCTTTAATGTCTTCTACAGAACTAGGTCCTTTTGGTGTTTTAGGAGTTTTTTCCTGTTTTTTGAAGGATTCTTGTCCTTTTGATCTTGGTGTTGATGATGGTTTTGACTCTTTTCCATTCTGATTTGAATTTATGCATTTTTGGCTAGAATATAGTGTATAGATTTTTTCACTGCTGCTTTTTCTTCAGTTTTCTCATCATCAAAATCATCATCATTGGCCGGGCGCGGTGGCTCAAGCCTGTAATCCCAGCACTTTGGGAGGCCGAGGCGGGTGGATCACGAGGTCAAGAGATCGAGACCATCCTGGTCAACATGGTGAAACGCCGTCTCTACTAAAACTACAAAAAATTAGCTGGGCATGGTGGCGCGTGCCTGTAATCCCAGCGACTCAGGAGGCTGAGGCAGGAGAATTGCCTGAACCCGGGAGGCGGAGGTTGCAGTGAGCCGAGATCGCGCCATTGCACTCCAGCCTGGGTATCAAGAGCGAAACTCCGTCTCAAAAAAAAAAAAAAAATCATCATCATCAACACCAAAAAAGTAAAACTTTTTTCTGTGGAACCTTACTACCATCTCCAGGGGCAGACCGCTTTCCAGATACACTTAAGAGTTTCACATCCTCCTCCTCTTCATCTTCTGACTCTGTATCTTCCTCCACAGGTACTAAGTGCTGTCCACTAATATGCACTGGCCCTGAACCACAATTCAATGTTAAGACCACTAGTGGTGTTATTTCAAAGCCCCCAAGGGAAGCCGTTGACTGTACAGACATTTTCAAAGTTGCCAGCCTTACTTTAATTGGACTGCCTTCGTAATTTGTTGCCTCTGCTTCAACAATGTGCAATTCATCCTATGCACTGGCCCCTAAACTGACCATTCTTAAAGATAACTGGTGCTCATTTTCATCATTATCCACCTTAACGTGATCATCTTTGTCTGCCTTTAGTTCACAACCAAAAAGATAGTTCTGGGGCCTCAGGGGGCTCATGTCCATGTCCATTGAATCTTCTATGGGGTGGCAGCACCCACTTAGGTGGAAGAGAAGGTGGTCGCAGATAAACGACCACTGCTCAAAAGAATAGCCACGCGGGACGGAATCACACCAGGGCAGCAGTTGTGAATGGGAGTTCACTTGTTCACTGTTTGTCTGTTATTGGTGTATAGGAATGCTTCTGATTTTTGCACATTGATGTTGTATCCTGAGACTTTGCTGAAGTTGCTTATTAGCTTAAGGAGATTTTGGGCTGAGATGATGGGGTCTTCTAAATATACAATCATGTCATCTGCAAATAGAGACAATTTGACTTTCTTTTTACCCAGGTGAATACCTATTATTTCTTTCTCTTGCCCGATTGCCCTGGCCAGAATTTCCAATACTATGTTGAATAAGAGTGGTGAGAAAGGACATCCTGTCTTGTGCCAGTTTTCAAAGGAAATGCTTCCAGTTTTTGCCCATTCAGTATATTGACTGTGGGCTTGTCATAAATGGCTGTTACTATGTTGAGATACATACTATCAATACCTAGTTTATTGGGACTTTTTAGCTGAAGGGTTGTTGAATTTTATTGAAGGCCTTCTCTGCATCTATTGAGATAATCATGTGGTTTTTGTGTTGGATTCTGTTTATGTGATGAATTACATTTATTGATTTGTGTATATTGAATCAGCCTTGCATCCCAGGGATGAAGCTGACTTGCTTGTGATGGATAAGCTTCTTGTTATGCTGTTGGATTCAGTTTGCCAGTATTTGATTAAGGATTTTCACATCAGTGTTCATCAGGGATATTGGCCTGAAATTTTCTTTTTTGTTGTGTCTCTGCTAGATTTTGCTATCAGGATGATATTGGCCTCATAAAATGAATTAGGGAGGATTCTGTCTTTTTCTGTTGTTTGGAATAGCTTTAGAAGGAATGGTACCAGCTCATCTTTGTACCTCTGGTAGAATTAGGCTGTGAACCCATCTGGTCCTGGACTGTTTTTGGTTGGTAGCCTATTAATTGCTGCTTCAATTTCAGACCTTTTTATTGGCCTATTCAGGAATTCGACCATGTAACAGTTCTGTAATTTTCTGCCTCAATAATGTTGTCTATTAGTACCTGTGGGTGTTGTGGTCTCCCACTATTATTTTGTCCATATCTTATTCTCTTCATAGGTCTCTAACAACTTGATTTATTTACATACACCCATCAGTTTATTATAACACCTTTCTCTCTCCTGCTTTTTTACCATAAACACTTTTTCAAGTTCACAATTCAGATGTTCAAGAGTTCAAGAACATATCTACTGACCCGGTTGTTTTGGGGAGAAAATATAAATTAAAAATAAGAGGCTTTATTCACATACATGAAAATAACAGTGGATGTTTTGTTCATCTCTGTATTATTAAAGCATTTAGATTATCTGTAGAAATTTTTCTCTGCTTTTTAAGAATATGTGTAAATTATATTAACAGCTAAGTATACCTTTTGTCATTCTTTTTGACTTGGAATTGTCTTTATTTGGGATCTAAAATTCATTGCTTTGTTTTTGGTTTGGCAAAGGTTAAGTTTTTAACTTTTCAGTCATTAAAAGTACACACAAATCTGTTCAGAGTAAAGCTCATTTTAAGAGCACATGAAAGTTGAACACAAAGGTAGAATTAAATTCAGCAATACAGAATGATAAAGACTAAAGATACAGAGTAAGTTCCTTTGACAGGAACATGATTATCCAAGGTAATTATTTGCATGCTGAAGTACTTACAGTGCAAAAGCAGGAATAGTTTAGTGTGTAAACTGAATGGTGAAGGCTGTAGTTTTACATTTTTTTCTATTTACTTCAGAACAATTAGCATAGTTATGTGTAGTATTTTTAGACAACTTGCATCTATAAAATTAAACAGTATATTCTACAATAGTATGAATATTTGGCAACAATATTTACTTTGAATAAATACCTTAAGTAATTTTAATGTTGTTACTCATACTTTTCAAATATAAAGTGTTTTAACTATATTATAGTTACAATTTTTCTAAGTCCTGCAGACATTATGACAAGTACATTAAAATTATTAACACTTAAATATTTATGTCTAATATCCAGAGAAAATCTACCAAATTATTATGGTAGATATTAGTCTGACATGCTTATTTATCCAATAGAAATAATTATAGGTAAGCATAATCTTAGTGTCTTTTATTTTACTAAATTGAAATACTGCTTTAAAAAAAAAAAAAAAAAACCCAGTCTCACTCTGTTGCCCAGGCTGGAGGGCAGTGGCACGATCTCAGCTCACTGCAACCTCCGCCTCCTGGGTTCAAGCAATTATCCTGCCTCAGCCTCCAGAGTAGCTGGGATTACAGGTGCCCACCACCACGCCTGGCTAATTTTTGTATTTTTAGTAGAGATGTGGTTTCACCATGTTGGCCAGGCTGATCTTGAACTCCTGACCTTGTGATCTGTCTGCCTCGACCTCCCAAAGTACAGGGATTACAGGCGTGAGCCACCGTGCCTGACCTACAGTTTTGTTTTCTTTCTTTCTTTTTTTGAGACGGATTTTTGCTCTTGTTGCCCACGCTGGAGTGCAATGGTGCGATCTTGGCTCACTGTAACCTCCGAGTCCTAAGTTCAAGTGATTCTCCTTCCTCAGCCTCCCGAGTAGCTAGGATTACAGGCATGTGCCACTACACCCAGCTAATTTTGTATTTTTAGTAGAGATGGGGTTTCTCCGTGTTAGCCAGGCTGGTCTCGAGCTGCCGACCTCAGGTGATCTGCCAGCCTCAGCCTCCCAAAGTTCTGGGATTACAGGTATTAGCCACTGCGCCTGGCCTTAGAGTTTTGTTTTTTAACAATCATATTGTAGAGTTATCCTGGAGTTGGAGAAAATTTTTCTTTTAATCGTATTTTCCCAAACACTGTCTAGAATTAGAAGACATGATATAAGCACATAAGATTCAAACTAAACTTTACTCTACAGGGGCCTTTTTCTCTCAGAGGTTTTTTTTTTTTTTTTGAGACAGAGTCTCGCTTTGTCACCCAGGCTGGAGTGCAGTGGCCTGATCTCAGCTCACTGCAACCTGCACCTCCCAGGTTCAAGCGACTCTCCTTCCTCAGCCTTCTCAGTAGCTGGGATTACAGGCACCCCCCATCACGCCCAGCTAATTTTTGTATTTTTAGTAAAGACAGAGTTTCACAACATTGTTGAGGCTGGTCTTGAACTCCTGATCTCATAATTCACCCCCCTCA
Organism: Sapajus apella; assembly: GCF_009761245.1. Classification (NCBI taxonomy): domain Eukaryota; kingdom Metazoa; phylum Chordata; class Mammalia; order Primates; family Cebidae; genus Sapajus; species Sapajus apella. Next base: position 534,577 of record NW_022437166.1, on the reverse strand, counting down.
GCTTCCCAAAGTGCTGGTATTACAGGCATGAGTCACTGTACCCGGCTCCTCTCAGGCTTTTCGTCAGCTTACAGTTACGCTGTAAAGTGCATGCTGTCTCCTAAATATGTAGGCAGAATTGTGTCTCTGCCTGTTTGGTGTCTATAGTCCTCTACAGTCACTTCTAGAGAGGCTAGATGAGATGACTACAAACCTCGCAGGGGAGCAGTCAGTCATTTTACCTCTTTCAGTGACTCTTAACGTCTTAATACCTAAAACTGATTGAGAGATCATGGGACCCAGAAACCCAACTACAGTAACATGAGTGCATTGAGTAGACATGAGAATCTCCACTTCCCTTTTTCTCCTCTTGCTAAAATACTCAAATGTGCAGGTAGCATGTGCTGCTACTCCACCCATTTTGAACATAAATCTACAGCCTCAAATTATAAATCTAGGTCTTGAGATTCGGGGAAATAAACTTTTATCTCAGGAATGCAAGTCCTTTTAGTTGTCAGACTCAGAGGGACATTAAAATGAGAGCACAATTATGCCTTTCTCCCCCTTTCAACTGTCTGTCTCTTGAAACTGCTCACTATTAATGCCATGTAAGACACTATATCCTGTATCCTAAACCTTAATGATGTACAGCCAATCAATAATCAAAGCTATTTCTTTAAATAAAGAAGACTTTCTGAGAAACAACTTTTTATCAGCTCACTCTGTTCTCTCTCTTTTTGCTTTTACAATTTTTTTTTTTTTTTAAAATACAGAGCCTTGCTTTGTCACCCAGGGATGTGATGTGAGGGGATCTCTCTTTTGATTGTACTTTACTCACTGTAACACCCAAAAATGTAGAGTGAGGTTCATCCCACCTAGAATCTTCTTGTAAGTTTTGGCCTCTACCCGGGATTCATAAGACAAGGCAGACTTTGGATAGAAAATGTATAGAAAACTAAGAGGAGGCATTTTCTGCACTGCAAGATGTCATCACAGACATTTTAAAGCCCCACTTTGAGAATGTGGCTTTTTGAGATTTTCAGGTCTCGTTCAGTAACCTGCTACGGTTCTGTGAGAGGCTCCAAGGGTAAATAGAATCTGGTGGCAGAATTTAAAAGTGTAAACAAGCATCTTAGGAGTAAAAAATCAAGGCTGTGAAGTATCCAGAGCCATAACCACAACTATATCTACACATACAAATGTGATACTGGAGTAGAGTATTCTTGTCCTTGCTCTCACCCTAGAGCTAGCTCATAGGGACAGGTAATCTAGGTTCTGAAACTCCATAAGGGAAGGTCCATTTTTTATTTAGAATCAGCCTGAATCGGCTGGACAGGGTGGCTCATGCCTGTAATCCCAGCACTTTGGGAGGCTGAGGCAGGTGGATCACCTGAGGTCAGGAGTTTGAGACCAGCCTGGCCAACATGGCAAAAACCCATTTCTACTAAAAATAGAAAAATTAGCCCGGTGTGGTGGCACGCACCTGTAATTTCAGCTACTGGGAGGCTGAGGCAGGAAAATAGCTTGAATCTGGGAGATAGAGGTTGCAGTGAGCCGATATTACACCACTGCATTCTAGCTTGGGCAATAGAGTGAGACTTCGTCTCAAAAAATAAATAAATAAAAAGAATCAGCCTCAATCTCTCCTGCCTGGCTTATCATTGAGCCACCAGCACAGGGTCACTGGGAACCCTATCACAGTCATCTAGGCATCTTTGAGTTGAGAATGTCCAGAGCAGAATTTTGTTAGGCTGACAAGAGTGGTTAATTCTATTTCTGTCTCAGTGTAAGTAAGAGAAATGACTCATTCTGTGTTTGTTTCTCCCCTCTTACAGAAGATGGTTTTGGTTAGTACCCGAATGAGAGTTTCTCCAGTTTCCTTGTACTTGAGTGAAAAACAAGGAAGTCTGGAGACTCAAACAGTTGCTTTCATTTCATGTAGCCATTAGAAAAATAAAGCAGTCGTGTTCTCTACAATCCAGAAACTTTTAGTCTAGACTAGAAACTGCATAAAATGTTGAATTAGGCTGGGTATGGTGGATCATACCTATAATCCTAGCTCTTTGGGAGGCTGAGGTGGGTGGCTCACCTGAGGCCGAGAGTTCAAGACCACCCTCACCAACATGGAGAAACCCTGTCTCTGCTAAAAATATAAAATTAGCCAGGCATGGTGGCACATGCCTGTAATCCCAGCTACTCAGGAGGCTAAGGCAGGACAATTGCTTAAACTCGGGAGGCAGAGGTTGCAGTGAGCTGAGATCGAGCCATTGCACTCCAGCCTGGTCAACAAGAGTGAAACTCCGTCTCCAAAAAATAAAAGTAAAAAAAAATAAAGAGGCCAGGCGCACTAGCTCACGCCTGTAATCCCAGCACTTTGGGAGGCCGAGGCGGGCAGAGTTGAAAGACCAGACTGGCCAACATGGTGAAACCCTGTTTCTACTAAAAAAATATAAAAATTAGTTGCACATGGTAACTCGTGCCTGTAATCCCAGCTACTTGGTAGGCTGAGGTAGGAGAATTGCTTGAACCGGGACCAGGGAGGCAGAGGTTGCAGGGAGCCAAGATTGCGCCACTGCACTCCAGCCTGGGCTTCAGAGCAAGACTCCATCTCAAACAAAAAAAGAAAAAGAAAAGAAAAAAAAGGTTAAATTTCACATTATATGGTGAGTACAATAAATAGATGTGTTCAAAAAAACTTGGGCTTTATTTGGACCACTTTCTTTCTTTTTTTTTTTTTGAGACGGAGTTTCACTCATGTTACCCAGGCTGGAGTGCAATGGCCTGATCTCGGCTCACCGCAACCTCCGCCTCCTGGGTTCAGGCAATTCTCCTGCCTCAGCCTCCTGAGTAGCTGGGATTACAGGCACGCACCACCATGCCCAGCTAATTTTTTGTATTTTTAGTAGAGACGGGGTTTCACCATGTTGACCAGGATGGTCTCGATCTCTTGACCTTGTGATCTACCCGCCTCAGCCTCCCAAAGTGCTGGGATTACAGGCTTGAGCCACCGCGCCCGGCCCTGGACCACTTTCTTTACATTGTTGTGACTTCTGGTGTTTTCACCTGAAGGGATATTTACAAACAGAAGAGTTGTTATTATTATTTGTATTTCTTTCTATTTTTGCAGGGTGGAGGGGGAATGAGGTCTCACTCTGTTACCCAGGCTGGAGTGTGGTGACTTGATCTCGGTTCATTGCAACCGCTGCCTCCTGCTTCAGCCTTCCTAGTAGTTGAGATTACAGGCATGGGCCACCATGCCTGGCTAATTTTTGTATTTTTAGTAGAGATGGGGTTTCTCCATGTTGGCCAGGCTGGTTTTGAACTCCTGAACTCGTGATCCACCCGCCTTGGCCTCCCGAAGTACTGGGATTACAGGCGTGAGCCACAACACTCAACCTATTATTTGTATTTCTTTTACCCTATTAAAAATGCATATTTATCTTCTAATGAAATTATCCTAGAAAACCTAAAGTGATTTAAGTGCTTATTAGAGCAGTTATGATATGTATATCATGTAAAATTGGCAGGGCAGTGGCTAAAAAAAGATTAAAATTATACAAACTCTGAAATTTAAGTTTCTCTTAGGTAAGCTTGGGAAAAATAGAACCGGACATACCCCAGTGATATAGAGAACCAAATTATACATAAGGTCCACTCCCTGTGCCAACCCTTTTCAGATTCACTGTTTTTAGAGGCCTTATTTAGGTCTGGTTCTACCTTAGAGTCTCGTCTCATAGAACTGAATAGAAGAGATCAGAGTTTTGGGGAATAAATCTTGTTCTACTTTTAGAGCTGGTGCTCACAATTTTCTGAAACCCAAAAGCAGATAAATGAGAAATATAAAGTGTGTATTTTAGGGTCTTATTTTAAAATTTTTAACATTAAAATTTGTCCTTGCGGAGACATTCTATTTAGCAACAAGTTTTCTGTTTCTGCAGATCTAGTAATTTCTCCACAAGGCACAAAAAGTAAATATATACACAATTTAAATATTTTTAAATTACACGGAACTCTTCATTTCTCTATTCCTCCCGTTTGTCTGTATTTGTATTTTATCCTATACTTTTTTTTTTTTAATCAGTAACAAAGGAACAGGAGAAGAAATAAAAATTCTGGGTTCTTTTTCTAAATACTTGGAATTATTGAACACTTAGTATCAGTATACAGGGTGTTATTAGCATTAAATTCCACAATGTGTTTTCACAGTGCTCTGTAAAATCTTATTGAGCACATAGTACCTGCATAATAAACATCGCATTAGTACATGTGTACATGTTGTTTTCTAAATAGACTTAAAACCAGATGCGGTGGCTCATGCCTGTAATCCCAGCACTTTGGGAGGCCGACGTGGGCAGATCATTTGAGGTCAGGAGTTTGAGACCAGCCTGACCAACATGGTCTCTAAACATAGTAAACATACCAAAAAAAAAAAAAGAGCCAGACATGGTGGCGCATGCCAGCTACTCGGGAGGCTGAGGCAGGAGAATCACTTGAACCTGGGAGGCAGAGGTTGCAGTAAGCACAGATTTCGCCGCTGCACTCCAGCTTGGGTAACAGAGCGGGACTCCATCTCAAAAATGGTAAATAAATAAATAAATGCAGACTTAGTCAGATATTGCTGCTGTTTTCTCTGTAAACTTTAAAAGGCCAGCAAAGATTGTGATACTTAAAGACGGAGATTGATTGTCTTCATTTGTGCCGGCAGTATTTGTGTTGTGATAAGAGTGCCAAGTGTAAGAGACTCTGTGCTGTGCCTACTTTTTCTAACTAATGCTAATAATGAGCCCAGAAGGAGCAACATCAGCGTTGACAGGAAACTTATTTAAAACACCCATTCATGTACCCTCTCCCAACCTGCAGAATCACATTACATAGAGTGGGACCAACATTACCAAGTGATGTATAAGCTTATTAAAGCTTGAGAGGCAATACTTAGTTATGTGGTTATAAGCTGAGACTGCTAATTAGGATCACATGCTTCTAATTAGCAGTTTGTGCCAATCACACAATTTGCAGAAACCTCTTTACTGGTGCCCTTCCTATCACAGGTTCTGTTTGATGTTCTGGTTGGAAGCATTCATTTGTTTTTATTAACTGCCTCATATGAGTTGAAGTTGTGGCCAGAAGCAAATATGGGGGATTCAAGATACATTTGTGAGAGTTAAGTTTCACCTGTGCACCAAAGGGTGGCCCCTTTTCTTTGGGTTTTGTAGGGACAGGGCAGTGTGGCTCATATTTTCATTATTGTAGCAGAAATTGCTGGCAGGGGAGGGCACCTGCGGATCGGAAAGGAGAAACATATTTTTATTTCTGTGGAGCAGCTCATTGTTTCTGAATCTTTTCTGTTATAAAGTACAGAAATGGGTGGAGTTTTTCTGTCTTGGTTCTTCTGCCTATGGGTGTGGTGGTAACAGGTAAACTTGTGGTGCTGACACCTCTCAAAGCATATTCTCAAGATGTGGGTGTAATTTGTCCAGATAATCTTATCTGAGACAGAATCCTAGAGAAGAAGGAGAAAGAGAAAAAATGGTTTTCTTAATGATGATTTTATTTATTTATTTTTGAGACCAAGTTTTGCTCTTGCTGCCCAGGCTGGAGTGCAATGGTGTGATCTCTGCTCACCACAACCTCCACCTCCTGGGTTCAAGCAATTTTCCTGCTTCAGCCTCCCAAGTAGCTGGGATTATAGGCATGCATCACCACACCTGGCTAATTTATTGTATTTTTAGTAGAGACGGGGTTTCTCCATGTTGGTAAGGCTGGTCTCGAATTCCCGACCTCAGGTGATTCACCCGCTTCAGCTTCCCAAAGTGCTGGGATTACAGGTGTGAGCCACCATGCCCAGCGATGGTGAAATATTGAGTACTTCTTTTATTTTTATTTTACTTTAAGTTTGAGAATACATGTGCAGAATGGGCAGGTTTATTACGTAGGTATATGTGTGCCATGGTGGTTTGCCGCACATGTTGACTCATCCTCTAGGTGTCCTCCCCATTCCCCTCACTCCACAACAGGTCCTGATGTGTGTTGTTCCCCTCCCTGTGTCCATGTGTTCTCATTGTTCAACTCCCACTTACAAGTGAGAACATACAGTTTTTGGTTTTCTTTCCCTGTGTTAGTTGGCTGAGGATGATGACTTCCAGCTTAATCAATGTTTCTGCAAAGGACATGATCTTATTTATTTTTATCGCTGTATTGTATTCCATGGTGTATATGTACCACATCTTATTTATCCAGACTGTCATTGTTGAGCATTTGGGTTGTTTCCATGTCTTGGCTATTGTAAATAGTGCTGCAGTAAACATATGTGTGCATGTGTCTTTATGGCAGAATGATTTGTATTCCTTTGAGTATATTCCCAGTAATAGGATTGCAGGGTCAAATGATCTTTCTGGTTCTAGATCCTTGAGGAATCACCACACTCTTCCACGATGGTTGAACTGACCTACATTTTCACCAACAGTGTAAAAGCATTCCTGTTTCTCCACAGCCTCACCAGCATCTATTGTTTCTGACTTATTAATAATCACCATTCTGACTGGTATAAGATGATATCTCATTATGGTTTTAATTAGTATTTGTCTAATGAGCAACGATGTTGAGCTACTTTTTATGTTTGCTGTATAAATGTCTTCTTCTGAGAAGTGTCTGTTCATCTTTTGCCCACTTTTTGATGGAATTATTTGTTTTTTTCTTATATATATATTTTAAAGTTTCTTGTAAATTCTGGATATTAGGCCTTTGTCAGATGGGTAGATTGCAAAAATTTTCTCCCATTCTGTAGGTTGCCTGTTCACTTTGATGATAGTTTCTTTTTCTGTGCAGAAGCTCTTTAGTTTAATGAGATCTTATTTGTCAAATTTGGGTTTTGTTGCAATTGCTTTTGGCATTTTCGTCATTTGCCCATGCCTACGTCCTCAATGGTATTGCCTAGGTTTTATTCTAGGGTTTTTATGGTTTTGGGTTTTACATTTAAGTCTTTAATTCATAATGAATAAATTTTTGTATAAGATGTAAGGAAGAGATTCAGTTTCAGTTTACTGCATATGGCTAGTCAGTTTTCTCAGCACCATTTATTAAATAGAAAATCCTTTTCCCATTGCTTGTTTTTGTCAGGTTTGTTGAATATCAGGTGGGTGTAGATGTGTGGTGTTATTTCTGAGGTCTCTTTTCTGTTCCCTTGGTCTGTATGTCTGTTTTTGGACCAGTACCATGCTGTTTTGGTTACTGTAGCCTTGTAGTATGGCTTGAAGTCAGGTAGTATGATGCTTTCATCTTTGTTCTTTTTGCTTAAGATTGATTATCTTGGCTATACGGGCTCTTTTTTGGTTCCATATAAAATTTAAAGTAGTTTTTTTTTCTAATTCTGTGAAGAATGTCAATGGTAGTTTGATGGAAATAGCACTGAATCCATAAATTACTTTGGGCAGTATGGCCATTTTCATGATGTTGATTTTTCTATCCATAAGGATGGAATGTTTTTCCATTTGATTGTGTGCTCCCTTACTTCCTTGAGCAGTGATTTGTAGTTATCCTTGAAGAAGTCCTTCACATTCCTTGTTAGCTGTATTTCTAGGTATTTTATTCTTTTTGTAGCAATCGTGAAGTTCATTTATAATTTGGCTCTCGATTGTCTATTGTTGGCTTATACAAATGCTTGTGGGTTTTTTTGCGTATCGACTTTGTATCCTGAGACTTTGCTGAAGTTACTTCTCAGCTTTAGGAGTTTTTGGGCTGAGATGATAGAATTTTCTAAATATAGAATAATGTCTTCTGCAAACAGAGACAATTTGACTTCCTCTTTTTCTATTTGAATATTCTTTGTTTCTTTTCTTGCCTGATTGCCTTGGACATAACTTCCAATACTGTGTTGAATAGAAATGGTGAGAGAGGGCATCCTTGTCTTGTACTAGTTTTCAAAGAGAATGCTTCCAGCTTTTTCTCATTCAATATGATACTGACTGTGGGTTTGTCATAAACAGCTCTTAATTATTTTGAGATATGTTCCAGTAACACTTAGTTTATTGAGAGTTCTTAACATGAAAGAAAGTTGAATTTTATCAAGAACATTTCTGCATCTATTTAGATAGTAATGTGGTTTTTGTCTTTGGTTCTGTTTACTTCATTAATTATGTTTCTTTTTTTTTTTTTTTTTTTTTTTTTTTGGGGGGGGCAGTTTTCTTCTTGTTTCCCAGACTGGAGAGTGCAATGGTGTGGTCCTGGCTCACTGCAACCTCCGTCTCCCAGATTCAAGTGATTCTCCTGCCCCAGCCTTCCAAGTAGCTGAGATTACAGGTGCCCGCCACCACA
>NW_022437166.1:421911-526188 GCF_009761245.1 Sapajus apella | reverse complement strand
TTTTTTTTTTTTTTTTTTTTTTAGGGGGGGGACGGAGTTTCGCTCTTGTTACCCAGGCTGGAGTGCAATGGCGCGATCTCGGCTCACCGCAACCTCCGCCTCCTGGGTTCAGGCAATTCTCCTGCCTCAGCCTCCTGAGTAGCTGGGATTACAGGCACGCGCCACCATGCCCAGCTAATTTTTTGTATTTTTAGTAGAGACGGGGTTTCACCGTGTTGACCAGGATGGTCTCGATCTCTTGACCTTGTGATCCACCCGCCTCAGCCTCCCAAAGTGCTGGGATTACAGGCTTGAGCCACCGCGCCCGGCTAATTATGTTTCTTAATGTGCATATGTTGAACCAGCCCTGCATTCCAGGGATGAAGCTGACTTGATTGCGGAGGATGAGTTTGTTGATATAATGCTGGATTCAGTTTGCCAGTATTTTTTTTTTTTTTTTTTTTGAGACAGTTTTCTTCTTGTTTCCCAGACTGGAGAGTGCAATGGTGTGGTCCTGGCTCACTGCAACCTCCGTCTCCCAGATTCAAGTGATTCTCCTGCCCCAGCCTTCCAAGTAGCTGAGATTACAGGTGCCCGCCACCACATCCGGCTAATTTTTCTGTACTTTTAGTAGAGATGGTGTTTTACCATGTTGGCCAGGCTGGTCTGGAACTCCTGACCTCAGGTGATTGGCCCACCTCAGCCTTCTGGGATTACAAGTGAGAGCCACTGTGCCCAGCCTTGGTTTGCCAGTATTTTATTGAGAATCTTTACATCAATGTTCATCAGGGATATTGGCCTGAAGTGTTCTTTTTGTTGTTGTGTCTCTTCCAGGTTTTAGTATTAGGATGATGTTGATGTCATAAAATGAGTTAGAAAGGAGTCCCTCATTTTCAGTGGTTTGAAATAGTTTCAGAAGAAATGGTACCAGCTCCTCTTTGTACCTCTGGTAGAATTTGGCTGTGAATCCATCCGGTTCTGAGCTGTTTTTGGTTGGTAGGCTATTAATTACTGCCTCAATTTCAGAATTTGTTATTGATCTATTCAGGAATTTGACTTCTTCCTGGGTTAGTCTTGAGTGGATGTATGTGTCCAGGAATTTATCCATTTCATCTAAATTTTCTAGCTTATTTTCATAGAGGTGTTTATAGTATTCTTGATAATAGTTTGTATTTCTGTGGTGTCAGTGGTGATGTCTCCTTTATTTATTACTTTTCAAATGTTTGTATTTGATTATTTGCTCTTTACTAGTCTACAGGTTTGTTTTTTTGTTTGTTTGTTTGTTTGTTTTGCGACAGAGTCTTGCTCTGTTGCCCAGGCTGAAATGCAGTGGCACGATCTCAGCTCACTGCAACCTCCACCTCCTGGGTTCAATCAGTTCCCTGCCTCAGCCTCCTGAGTAGCTGAGATTACAGGCGCACACCACCACGCCCAGCTAATTTTTGTATTTTTAGTAGAGACGGGGTTTCATCTTGGCCAGGCTGGTCTTGAACTCCCTTGTGATCCACCTGCCTTGGCCTCCCAAAGTGCTGGGATTACAGGCATGAGCCACCACGCCTGGCTTTTTTTTTTTTTTTCTTTTTTCTTTTTTTTTTTTTTTGAGACAGTGTTTTACTCTGTTGCCCAGGGTGAAGCGCAGTGATGTGATCTTGGCCCACTGCAACCTCTGCCTCATGAGTTAAAGCAATTCTCCCTGCCTCAGCCTCTTGAGTAGCTGGGATTACAGGCACCCACCCCCACACCCAACTAATTTTTCTATTTTTTTTAGTAAAGATGGGGTTTTGACATGTTGGCCAGGCTGATCTTGAACTCCTTATCTCAGGTGATCTGCCTGCCTTGGCATCCCAAAGTGCTGGAATTACAGGCATGAGCCACCGCACCTAGCCTTAACTCTTTTAATTGTGATGTTAAGGTGTCAATTTGAGATTGTTCTAGCTTTCTGATGTGGGCATTTAGTGCTATAAATTTCCTTCTTAACACTGCTTTATTTGTGTCCCGGAGATTCTGGTATGTTGTGATTTTATTCTCATTGGTCTCAAAGAACTTCTTGATTTCTGTTATTAATTTCATTATTTACCCAGGAGTCATTCAGGAGCAGGTTGTTCATTTCTTATGTAAATGTGTGGTTTTGAGTAAGTTTCTTAAACCTGAGTTCTAATTTGATTGTGCTGTGGTCTGAGAGACTGTTTGTTACAATTTCAGTTCTGTTGCATTGCCTGAGGAGTGTTTACTTCCAATTATGTGGTTGATTTTAGAAAAGTACCATGTGGCACTGAGAAGAATGTATATTCTGTTGATTTGGGTGCTGAGTTTTGTAGATGCCTATTAGGTCCACTTGATCCAGAGCTGAGTTCAAGTTCTGAATATCCTGGTTAATTTTCTGTCTTGTTGATCTGTCTAATATTGTCAGTGGGATGTTAGAGTCTCCCACTATTATTGTGTGGGTGTCCAAGTCTCTTTGTAGGTCTCTAAGAAGTTGTTTTATGAATCTGGGTGCTCCTATATCTGGTGCATATGTGTTTAGGATAGTTAGCTCTTCTTGTTGAATTGATTCCTTTACCATTATGTAATGTTCTTCTTTGCCTTTTTAAAATCATTGTTGGTTTAAAGTCTGTTTTGTCAGAGACAAGGATTCCATCCTTTGCTTATTTCTGCTTTCCATTTGCTTGGTAAATTTTGCTTCATCCCTATGTGTGTCTTTGCACATGAGATGGGTCTCCTGAATACAGCATACTGATTGATGGATGTTGACTCTCTCCAATTTGCCAGTCTGTGTCTTTTAATTGCGGCATTTAGTTCATTTACATTTAAGGTTAGTATTGTTCTGTGTGAAGTTGATTCTGTCATCATGATGCTATCTGGTTATTTTGCACACTAGTTGATACTGTTTTTTCATAGTGTCACTGGTCTTTATGGTGTGTTTTTGCAGTAACTGGTACCAGCTTTTCTCTTCCATATTTAGTGCTTTTTTCAGGAGGTTTTGCAAGCCAGGCCTGGTGGAGACAAACTCCCTCAACATTTACTTGTCTGGAAAGGATTTTATTTCTTTTTATTTATGCTTTTAAGCTTATTTTGGCCGGATATGAAATTCTGGGTTAAATTATTTTCTTTAAGAATTTTTTTTTTTTTTTTTTTTTTTTTGAGACGGAGTTTCGCTCTTGTTACCCAGGCTGGAGTGCAATGGCGCGATCTCGGCTCACCGCAGCCTCCGCCTCCTGGGTTCAGGCAATTCTCCTGCCTCAGCCTCCTGAGTAGCTGGGATTACAGGCACGCGCCACCATGCCCAGCTAATTTTTTGTATTTTTAGTAGAGACGGGGTTTCACCATGTTGACCAGGATGGTCTCGATCTCTTGACCTCGTGATCCACCCGCCTCGGCCTCTCAAAGTGCTGGGATTACAGGCTGGAGCCACCGCGCCCGGCTCTTTAAGAATGTTGAATATTGGCCTCCACTGTCTTCTGGCTTGTAGAGTTTCTGCTGAGAAGTCCACTGTTAGTTTGATGGACTTACTTTTGTAGGTGAGCTGGCCTTTCTCTTTAGCTGCCTTTAACATTTTTGTTGTTGTTGTTCATTTTAACCTTGGAGAATCTGATAATTATGTTTCTTGGGGTTGATCTTGTGGAGTATCTTAGCAGTGTTCTGTGTTTTTCCTGTATTTGAATGTTAGCTTGTCTTGCTAGGTTGGGGAAGTTCTCATGGAGAATATTCTGAAATGTGTTTTCCAGCTTTTTTCCATTCTCCGCATTTTCTTCAGGTATTCCAGTCAATCGTAAGTTTGGTCTTTCTTTGTAGTCCCGTATTTCTTGGAGGCTTTGTTTATTTTTATTCTTTTTTCTCTAATCTTGTCTGCATGCCTTATTTCGTCAAGGCGGTCTTCAAACCCTGATATTTTTTCTTCCACTCAGTTTGGCTATCGATATGTATGTGTCATGAAGTTCTCATGCTGTGATTTTTTACTCTGTCAGGTCATTTATGTTCCTCTTAAAACCGGTTATACTAGTTAGCAGCTCCTGCCTCTAACTTTCTATCAAGGTTCTTAGCTTCCTTGCATTCGGTTAGAACATGCTTCTTTAGCCCAGTGGAGTTTGTTATCACCCACCTTCTGAAGCCTACTTCTGTCATTTTTTCTGTCTCATCCTCCATCCAGTTCTCGCCCTTGCTGGAGAGGCATTGTGACCATTAGGAGAAGAAGAGGCACTCTTGCTTTTTGGGTTTTCAGTGTTTTTCATTGATTCTTTCTCATCTTCATGAGTTTGTCTAGTTTTGATTTTTGAGGCTACTGACTCTTGGATGGGGTTCTTGTGGGGACTTTTTTGTTGCTGTTGTTCATTTCTGTTTGTTTTTCTGTCAATCCTCAGGTTCCTTTTCTTTATGGTTGCTGCTGTTTGCTGGGGGTTCACCTCAGACCCTATTTATCTGGTTCATTTCTGCACCTGGAAATATTACTCAAGGAGGCTGAAGAACAGCAAAGATGGCTGCCTGCTCCTTCCTCTGGGATCTCTGACCTCAAGGAACATCAGTCTGTTGCCAGTGGGAACACTCCTGTATAGGGTGTCTGACAACCCTTGTTGGAGTATCTCACCCAGTTGGGTGGCATGAGGAACAGGACCCATTTAATGAAGTACTTTTACTGTCCCTTGGTGGAGGGGGTGCTTCGCTGCGGGGAAGCCCACTTCTTTAGACTGCTTGGATTACTCAGAACTGGCAGGAGGAAAAGCTAAGTCTGCTGGTCCTCAGAGACTGCAATCACCTCTCCGCCTAGGGACTCAGGCCCAGGGAGATCAAAATTCTGTTCCTGAGCCTCTGGCTGGAGTTGTTGGAGTTTCTGCAGGGAGGCCCCACACAGTGGGGAGGGATGGGTCAGGGTCAGGTCTGAAGAGGTGCTCTGGCCTCAGTCTGCCACCACTGGTGTGTTGGGCTGTGGGAGACACCTCTTGGGACCAAGCCGTCCAGCATCCCTGGCTCCAGCAGGGGAAAAGCACATCCTGGAGCTGTAGAGATGGCTGTGGCCCTTTCTCTGCCCAAGGAGCTTAGTGTGTTAGGCAGCTCTCAGTCCCAATGCTGGTTGCTGCCCCTCTCCCAGAAAGCTCAAATGGCTTAGACAGCAGGCAGCAGCAGCTGTGGTGCTGGTCACCCCTCCCATGGGATCTCAGCAGGCTTAAGCAGATTTTAGCTGAGAGGTTGTAGGGAATCTGCACAGCTCTGAGGTTGGGACCCTAGGCCCTGGTGGTATGGATTCACAAGTGAAATTTTTCAATGTATGAGTTGCACAGTTTTGTGGAAAAAGCATGGTTTTGTCAGCTAAGTAGCACACTTACTGCCTCTTTGGCTGGAGGGTGGGGGCTCCCATGCCCTGTGTGGCTCTCAGGTGGGTTGCCACACCACACTGCTCTTTCTTCCTCTCTGTGGGTCATGCCAGCTGCCTAGTCAGTTCATATGACAGAACCTGGATACCTCAGGTGCCAGTGCAGGATTCACATGCTATTATGGCTCTTTTTGGTAGAAGCCTCTGATTGCCACTGCTTCTAGTTGGCCATCTTTGCCCCACCCCTGAAAAACGGCTTTTTTTTTTTTTTAATGCTAAACATATCTCAGATTAAGAGCTGTGTTTGCTCTGCCTTCTGGAATGCCATGTGTTTAGTGCTTGCAAAGCTTTACTTTTCTATTTGTGCTTTTTCTTTCTTATGAGTTTGTTTTAACTGCTCTTTAGTTCTTACAATAGTCAAGGGTCTCTGAAAAAAAATTTTTTTCCTATATACGAAAGTCTTCACTACATTCTCAACATCATGGCTTCTTATATGTCATTAAGAGTTCCCACTATGAATTGATGAACTGCAATATTAAGAATGTTTCGAGGCCGAGACAGGCGGGTCACCTGAGATCGAGAGTTTAAGACCCGCCTGACCAATATGGAAAACCCCATCTCTACTAAAAACAAAATTAGCTGGGTGTGGTGGCATATGGCTGTAATTCCAGCTACTCAGGAGGCTGAGGCAGGAGAGTTACTTGAATCCAGGAGGCGGAGGTTGCAGTGAACCAAGATCACACCACTACACTCCGGCCTGGGCAACAAGAATGAAACACTTGTCTCAAAAAATATATATATATATATATTTTTTTTTTCTTTGTGGCTGTGGAACATGGGAAGGTGTGGATACTCAACATTCCTATTGGGGAAAAGCTGGGGTTCTTAGTGAAGATGGAGAACATGTAATGTTGAGGTTCCATCTTTGTTCCCCATTGGCTCTATCTATGCAGAACAGGATTAAGAAAATATTTAAATGGGATGTCATTTATTACCCAGAAAGTTTAAGAAAAAAATACTAATAATAATTAGGAGATACTTGCTCTTTAGGATGTGAAAGAAAGACTACTTAAAATTGCTATTAAAATTTATAGAACCTGGGGTTACTGATATCTGGAAATTTGCATAAAACCAATGTTTCTTTATTTTTAAATTCAGACTATAATTTACTATATGGCATCAATTTCACAGTACTGACGCTGTGTTCTTCTGTGTACATCCGCATATTATTAAAATTTCTCAGGCCAGGCATGGTGGCTCACGCCTGGAATTCCAGCACTTTTGGAGGCCGAGGCAGGTGGATCACCTGAGGCCAGGAGTTTAAGACCACCAGCCTGGTCAACATGGTGAAACCCTGTCTCTACTAAAATACAAACAGTAGCTGGGCATGGTGACACATACCTGTAATTTCTGCTACATGGGAGGCTGAGGCAGGAGAATTGCTTGAATCTGGGAGGCAAAGTCAGCAGTGAGCCAAAATGGTACCACTGCACTCCAGCCTGGGAGAGAGAGTGAGACTCCATCTCAAAAAAAAAAAATTATCTTTATGACTGGGCGCAGTGGTTCACACCTGTAATTCTAGCATTTTGGGAAACTGAATCGGGGAGATCACCTGAGGTCAGGAGATCAAGACCAGCCTGGCCAACATGGTGAAATCCTGTCTCTACGAAAAGTACAAACATTAGCTGGCGTGGTGGCAGGCATCTGTAATCCCAGCTGTTCGGGAGGCTGAGGCAGGAGAATTGCTTGAACTCAGGAGGCAGAGGTTGCAGTGACCCCAGATTGTGCCATTACATTCCAGCCTGGGGGACAAGAGTGAGATTTTATCTTTAAAAAAAAAAAAATTGTCTTTATGCAGTTGATGTTAATAACTCACTTGTTAATGAGCTCTGTGACGTATGTTTTTTTCTGTAGAGTTAATTATTTTTCTCTTCATTATTAAGTATCTTTATGCAGCTGATGTGGATAAACAATCACTTTTAATCTGGCAGCTGCCCTTAGGTTTTCTTTGCATTTATCTGTCTTTGGAAAATGAAAGCTCTCATCTTTGTTTACAAGTCAGAAAAAAATGAAAAACACACAGGCTCTTTCACTTACTAGATGTTTGACAAAATGGTTTTCCTGGGCTTAAAACTAATTGGCATTAGTGGTGATCTTGTTAGAGATTCAGAAACTCAGATTTTATTTCAGATTTTCTAAAAAAATAATCTGTGTTAACAAGATCTCCAGTTTATTGTACATATTAAAATTTGAGTAGTACTTTCTTACTCAATATGACTTTTCCATCTGAAAAATTTACACAGCTCATTCTGTGTGATGTAAATATAGCACTCAGAAATGTTAGCGTTTATGCCCTCAGTTTTATTCTTCATCATCCAGAAAAGTACCGTCTATACGTTTATGTTGTGGCTCTTATGCCACTGTCTTTTCTCAAGAGTTAGAGAATACATTAGAGAATATTTCTGGGTTGAAAGTTATTTATTAGATATTTTCAGTCACCTCTATAAGCAAGAACCAGTTAGTTCTCTTTATTCTTGTTTTACCTTAAATCAAATTTAAAATTCTGCTCATGGCCACTTAGTAAATATGTGTGTGTGTATGTTTTTTCAGGGAGTGTTGACATTTATGGATGTGGCCATAGAATCCTCTCTGGAGGAGTGGCAATGCCTGGACGCTGCACAGCAGAATTTATATACGGATGTGATGTTAGAGAACTACAGAAACCTGGTCTTCCTGGGTGAGCATTAACTTCAATACACAATTTTCTAATATGCCCTATAAATTTTATTTTTATTTTTTTGTAGAATGGTTTTTGGTAATTTCAGATCTCTTGTTTTCTTTCTTTAAAAAAAAAATTCAAGATCTGTCTATGTAAAAAACAGATTCAAGATGTTTCATTTTGACCTGAACTTTCCATATTCCTCAGCTAATCTATGTCTTTCACTCTAGATTAGTGTTAATTTTAGAAATTTAGTGGGATAACATACTGTTGCTCAAATCTTAAAAAGTCCAATTGCACTATCGATTTTTGATTTAGTAGTACCAGCTAGTGAAATTAAGAACTTACAAAATTAAAATATTTTCTAAATATCTAAAATTATTTGTTAGTAATTTACTAGAATATTCTATTACATCCTTTTTACTAAGCACACTACTAAGTTGATAATTGAAAAATATGAGCAAGATACATGTAATTTTTAATAAAACAGGTATTGCTGCCTCTAAGCCAGACCTGATCACCTGTCTGGAGCAAGGAAAAGAACCTTGGAATGTGACGAGACATGAGACGGTAGCCGAACCCCCCCCTCCATAGGTAGGTGAGAGTGAAAGTGAGTACAGCTGACGACACAGATGAGATGTCCAAAGTAGGAAAAAAAAAAAAAAAAAAAAAGCCAGTTCTTAAAATGATTTGGAAATCTGTGTTTGAAAGGAAATAGTTTCTGGAAAGGCTGAATTTTTTAAATTCAGCTCTCACATAGAAGCATCTTGTCTTATGTTTTTAAAATCTCTAAAGATTTTACTTTCCCTTCAGTGATCTTCCTTCAGGTTTACAGTGACAGCCAAAGTTGTCTTTGTGGCATGTGAGAGACTGTAAAATCTGACTGCTTTTTCATTGTTTTTGAAAACACACAGATATCTAAATAATTTTGAGAAACTTGATGTTAAACTCTTTTTTTTTTTTTTTTTTTTTTAAGACAGTTTTGCTTTTGTCACCCATGCTAGAGTGCAATGGCACGTCTCGGCTCACCCACAACCTCCGCCTCCCAGGTTCAAGTGATTCTGTCACAGCCTCCCTAGTAGCTGGGATTATAGCCATGTGCCACCACACCCAGCTAATTCTGTATTTTTGGTAGAGACAGGGTGTCTCTATGTTGATCAGACTGGTCTCAAAGACCTCAGGTGATCCACCCGCCTCGGCCTCCCAAAGTGCTGGGATTACAGACGTGAGCCGCACTGTGTCTGGCTGTTAAACTGTTATTTAAGTTGTCTTTTTACATCATGTCTAAAATGTGTGAGAGGAGTGGTTTCTGATCTATTGTTTTTTTGTTGCTAATTTTTCTGCACATTACATTCTGTTTTATTATAGTCTTGAAGTATAGTTTGAAATTATAAAGTATGATGTTCTACTGTCTTTTGTTTTTCAAGATTGCTTTGACTATCAAAGTTTATTGTAGTTCTCTGAATTTTTGAATTGCGTTTTCTATTACTGTAAAAAATACTGGAATTTGGATAGGGAGTTTATTGAATCTAGAGATCACTGTAGATAATATGGCACTTTAACAATATTCTTTCAGTCAATAGAAATTAAATGTTTTAAAATTTATTCTCCAGTTTTTTTATTGATGTATCTTTTATTTGAAAGATATTTAAGCTCCTTGGTTCAATTTTCTTAGAAATTTATTATTTTAGTGCTATTGTAAATAAGATAGCTTTCTGTATTTTAGCAGATAGTTTGTTATAATTTATACTTGTATGTTAATTTTCTTTTCTTTTTTTTTTTTTGAAATGGAGTCTTGCTCTTTTGCCAGGCTGGAGTGCAGTGGCGCAATCTGGGATCACCGCAACCTCCACCTCCTGGGTTTAAGCAATTCTCCTGCCTCAGCCTCCTGCGTAGCTGAGACTACAGGTGTGAGCCATCACGTCTGGATAATTTTTTTTTTTTTTTTTTGTATTTTGGCAGAGATGGGGTTTCACCATGTTGGCCAGGATGGTCTTGATCTCCTGACCTCGTGATCCGCCCACCTCGGCCTCCCTAAGTCCAGGGATTACAGGCGTGAGCCATTGCGTGTTAATTTTCTAGTTTGCTAATTTATTAACTGTAATTATTACTTTAATTAGTTTTTAATGTACTGTTTATGGTTTTTTATATATAAGATCAAATGACCTACAAAAGGCAACATTTTACTGTCTTCAATTTCAATGACTTAAAAACTTTTTTTTGACTAATTTTTATTACACATACTTCCAGTGCTGTTAAAATAGAAGATTGAGAATGGACTCAAAATCCTTTTGCATTGGTGTCTGTGAAATTGCAGTAGCAAACACCTCTTTGGGTTTTTATAAACTGCTTTCAAAAAGTAAAGATCTTTTGTTGAGCCCCCAGGGTGATGGCATGTCCTATGGGTTTGTAGTGTAGAGAGGTTGTAGTTTGGTCACAAAGGCTGCTGGGTCTGCATTAGGGTCAACTTTTAGTTGGCTTGTTACAATGGATTGGGTAGTTGTAATTCCCATTTTATTTTTTGACAGAGGGAATATTCTTCAGGACTTTGCTTTGTAGGGCAGACTCTCGGTTGGGTTTCTGCACTTGGGTCTGCGTATAGTAGGCTTTCTATTAGGATATAGTTGAGTTTGGCTTTCACTGTGTACCAGAGAGGATTTCCCAAGGTCACTGTGTGGCTTTCTATATAGGCAGAGCGTGCTCAGGGAGCTAAAACTGAGTCGTGGAACTTCTTCAGGGACCACAGTAAGGGCCAAGGTCTGCAGGCCTGCCAGCATAGCTATAAATGGGTATCTTCCTCCAGGCCTCTGGAAAGACAGGATTTCTCCCAGACTGTGGCTGGGAGGAGTTTGGGATGATTACAGAGTAAGTTCAGAATTCTGAGTAGGACCAAGTTTGGTGGGCCATGTTCTGGTCTGTAGCCAAGAACAGGGGTCCTGTAGTTTGCCACCAGAATGAAAGCCTGTCTTCTGACAAAAATGTTTCTCCATCTTGAGCATTAGCAGAGTTTCACAACCTTCTTCCTGGATCTCAAAGCTCTTTTAAGGGCTCTTATTTTGGAGATGGGGTCTTGCTACATAACCCAGGCTGGTCTTAAATTCTGGTCTGAATCAGTTCTCTGACTTAACCGCCCGCCTCAGCCTCCCAAAATGGTGGGATTACAGGTGTGAGCCACCGTGCCCAGCCCAGTATAAGTTTCTTAATATAAGTTTATTGTGTTTTTTGGTTTTACAATTTTAGAGAATCTGCAATTCTTTTTGTACACATATGTAAGTGTGGGGTTTAAGAGATAAATCAGCTGTATGTCTATTACAATCTGATTATATATGTGTGTGTGTTTTTATCTATAAATATGACCCCAATTTTGGTTATGGCTAATCTTGTATATATTTTTTTCTTAGCTGTATATATACATTTAAATAATTTTCTGAAAGAGACTTACTGTTATGTTTTTAATTATTTGATTCTTGGGTCTTATTTTCTCTGTATCTTTTTGATTTTTGTATTGATATGCTTTTACTTATTTCTTATTTCTAATTCACTTGTGTATCTATACAGATTTTATTTTGTGGTATCTTGGGGTCACACAAAACTTCTGTAAGAAACAACAATATATTTTTAATTTGGTACAAAATAAACTTCAGTTGAATAAAAAAATTCTTGCTCATTACATCTGCCCTGAAGTTTGTCATTGATGTTGCTAATTATGTTTTTATATTTATTTACAGATATTTATAATATCTGTGCTCTTATTTTTCAAAATTTTCGAGAATAATTTAAATGTTTTCTGTACCATTATGATAATGCCACAAGATTCTATTTTTGTGTATGTGCATATCTTTCCCAAAAAATACGTATTTTTATTTGATTACGTGTTGTTTTCCTGAATCCTTTTAAAGAAATTGCTTTCAGCATCTTTTATATGTAGGGCACATGCAGTGCCAATATACTTGCAGAATTTGGTGGTTTTGAAAGGTTTTTTTCTTTTTCTTTGGAAGGACAGATTTGTTGATGGTATCATTCTCACTTGCTAGCTATTGTTTCTTTTTTTCAGAATTTTGTGTCACACGGTTTCTTTCTGGTCTGCAAAATTTTTGTTGATAATTCATTGGTTATATCATAAGAGTATGTTTGTAAATGACACATTACTTTTATCTTGCAACTCCCAAGACAGTGATTTTTGAAAATGTGGTTATATATGTATTTGTTATAAATGTTTTTGTATATATCTAATTTGTTTAACTTTTTTTTTTAACATTTTTTCTTTTAGGATTTTCCAGTTATTATTTATTTTTCTATTTTTTTACCTCCAAAATTTTAAAAAATATTTTAGACATTTTTGTTTGTATTCTCATGTTTCTGATTTTCTGTAGTGGTCTGTGTTTATTTTTCACTCATTGCATATTACTCTATTATCAGTGTTTAAAGTTAATGTGTACATCTTTTCAATGGTTTCTTTCTGAAAAATTATATTTTTGATGAAATTTTATTGCCCCGTTTTGTATAATCTTTTGATTATACAAATTTTGTATAATTGTAGATTATAGATTGAGATTTGGACATTAAAAGAAGTCACCTGTCACAGTTTTTAAAATTTTTTTTTTTTTTTTTTCTGACAAAGTCTGAAATTTATGTTGGCTAGAGATTCTGGGAGTTTCTCAAACATGTTCTTAGGATGTCCCTTGTCTAAAATTTTGTGTTTAGTTATTAGTTAAAGGAGTTTATGTTTCTTCTTCTTCTTCTTTTTTCTTTTTTTTTTTTTTTTTACAGAGTTTTGCTCCTGTCACCCAGGCTGGAGTGCAGTGGCATGAAATTGTGTTGGTGAGAAATCATAGAAATATGAATAATGTGACAAAACCTTTAAATGGTTGTCACACTCAATTGTAGGTAAAGTAATTCATACTGGAGAAAACTTCTGCAAGTGTGAACAATATGCCAGAACTTTTAAGCAATGTTCACACCTTATTGCACAGGAAAGCATTTATACTTGAGAATATACAACTATAAAGAAAGGTAAAAAGTGGTTAATATCTGCTCTCATCTTACTCAACATCAGAGAGTTTATACTTAATTAAAGCATTAAAAATGCAACCACTGTCAAAAGATTCTTTAGAAAATATAAGGCTTTAATGTGTTGAAGAGAATTTATTTCAAAGACAAACATTACAAATATAGAGTTGTAGTGACTTACTTGTTAACACAGATCGTGTTATACTCATTTTGTATTAGAGGCAAACCCTGAAGAAATGGTACAATTTTTGTTCAACATCAGAGAACTTACATCAAAGACAAACTTTGGAAATATAATACATTTGGGAAAAAAATTTATTTTAGAAACTACAGCTTAGAAAACTCCAGAGAATTTATACTAAAATATATTTTTTGCAGATACAGGAAATAAGAAAAAAAAAATCCAAAATCAAGTTTATGTAAATAGCAGAAATTTACATTAGAAATGTATACAGCACTGACACTTCAGACTTTACACTATACCAGAGTTCTGAGTTTAGAAAATAATCCAAAACTAAAGTTGTTAGAAAAATTATTTGTATGTAACTTTAAAAGTAGAAGATTTTTTGGAGAGTTATAATTACAAGCATACTTTTTTTGGAAAGGTCACAGATTTTTCGAAAAGTAAATGTAATTAACTCTCAAATTACTTCATACAAATAATGTTGTAATTAACTGTCAAATTACTTCATGCTAAAGAAATTAGTTATTTTTTTTTTTTGAGACGGAGTTTCACTCTGTTGCCCAGGCTGGAGTGCAATGGTGCAATCTCTGCTTACTGCAACCTCCACCTCTCAGGTTCAAGTGATTCTCCTGCCTCAGCCTCCCAAGTAGCTGGGATTACAGGTGCACCTAACCACGACTGGCTAATTTTTTCATTTTAATAGAGCTGGGGTTTTGCCATGTTGACCAGGCTGGTCTTGAACACATGACCTCCTCAGGTGATCTGCCCAGCTTGGCCTCTCAAAGGGCTGGGATTAGAGGTGTTAGCCACTGTGCCTGGCCCATGCTGTTTTTTTATTCCTATTTTATTCATATATAAAAGTATGTGACCAATTGTTGCTGCATCAAAGATAGGAGAGATTATTTTTTATTAGGTGAACATTTATGATCTCTTCTATGAAAGAGTAAGGGACATTAAAATGTAAGATGCATGATAAAAATCTAAGAGGTTGTTTGTGGTTAACTTACAGTATTGAAAGATACATGAGGTAGGTGTCCAGAGTAATATTCTTCTGCATTACACTGAGAGACATTTTCAGTTTTAGTTAAAATTTAATTAAAATAAATGAGGGGGCCGGGCATGGTGTCTCAAGCCTGTAATCCCAGCACTTTGGGAGGCCGAGGCGGGTGGATCACAAGGTCAAGAGATCGAGACCATCCTGGTCAACATGGTGAAACCCCATCTCTACTAAAAATACAAAAAATTAGCTGGGCATGGTGGCGCGTGCCTGTAATCCCAGCTACTCAGGAGGCTGAGGCAGGAGAATTGCCTGAACCCAGGAGGTGGAGGTTGCGGTGAGCCGAGATCGCGCCATTGCACTCCAGCCTGGGTAACATGTGAAACTCCATCTCAAAAAAAATAAATAAATAAATAAAAATAAATGAGTAGTATATTTTACTAATTGTACTTTTATGAAACAAAGTGCAGTATATGTTAAAAATTTTAGATTACATGTGAACTTAATTTCTTTTTTCTTTGAGACAGGTTCTTACTCTGTTGCCCAGGCTGGAGTGCAGTGGTGCAATCTTGGCTCACTGCAACCTCCACCTCTCGGGTTCAAGCAATTGTCCTGCCTCAGTCTCCCAAGTAGCTGGGATTACAAGCACTTGCCACCACACCTGGCTAATTTTTGTATTTTTTAGTTGGGGGGGTGGGTTCACCATGTTGGTCAGGCTGGTCTCAAACTCCTGACCTTGTGATCTACCTGCCTAGGCCTCCCAAAGTGCTGGGATTACAGGCATGAGCCATCATACCCAGCCTGAACTTAATTTCTTAATCCATTTTTTCATGTTAAATATTGTGTATTCAATTAAGTCTTATTACTCCACTTTAACCTAGTTCCCCTTATTCAAGAGTATATAGGTAAAAGATGGTAACAGTACACTATTTGGTTAAATAATGGACTAACATCTCTAGTAATCTTTTTTGCCAGTGGCTTTAAACTGCAAATAAGTTAAGGAATATTGTTCCTGTAGGTAAAATTTTTATTTTTTTTTTACATTTAAATTTACTATTGTTAATTTTTCTGGGCACATAATATTTATGTTATATATGGCATATTCTGTTAGAGGCGTAAAATAATCATTAGGGCAAATGAAGGTATTTCTCACCTCTAGAATTTATTTTTTGTATTATGAACAATTCAGTTGTACAGTTTTATTTTAAAATGTACAATTAAATTGTTATTGACTACAAGGTCATCTTTATAATAATAAAAATTATATAAAAGTATAAATAAAATTTAAACATTTCTGAGTCCTGAATAAATACTTTTTAAAATTTCTTACATAGTTTTCTTTGAATATGTGGCCTGTCTGCTTGCAAACACATACAGACTTAGTTTTGATTTACATAGAGTTAAGTGCTGGAATTTCAGGGGTAAGCCACCACGCCTGGCCAGGTATCTAATTTTCTAGAAAACAAAAATCCTCGAGCAATTTGAGTTTGTCCGTCATCAGTTTCTGCTGGGTTTCAAAGATCCAGAAGTTTAGTGTTGTGTCAAGACAAAAATGGACACACCACAGAAGTTTAATCTAACCTTCATCCCAGAGTCTTCACAAACAGTCACCTAAGAAACTTACCCGGACGATTTAGGGGCCTCTCAAAACTTCTCTGAGACATTGATAAAAGAACCTTAATAAGCTGACTCTCAATGCCGGTACTGAATTCCCTTCCCCTCTACCAGAAGGTTCACTCCATCAGCAGTCTGCAGGCGCAGCAGTCCTCAGGGAAATGGGAGATGATTTGCCTTACAGGAGGAGAGGAGTAAGAACATCGCTGTCTGTGAAGAGAGAAAGGCTGGCAAGATTCAGATACATGTTATACTTGGCAGAGGTCCTAGGCAGCTTGAAAGAACGCTAACGAACACTGGGCTTGAGGAAGTTAAGAATGCATCAAGAAGAGGAATGTTCAAATGGCCCTGCAGTTTCTGCGAGTCTAGTGGATGGGGTCCTTCTGAGAATGCTAGAATAGGGAATTACGACACCAAGCCACTTCAGCCATAAACCTTATTCTTGCCCTTTTTTTTCCTTGCTGGTAATTTTATATAGCAGACCAAGAAAGCTACCCTCTGCTCATATGGATTACACACCAATAATTTTGATAATGAGTTCTAGGTTGTATTTTTCTTGTATCTTTTTCCCTACTATGATGCTAGCAATTTATAAGGGATCTGTGTAGTTTGAATGTATTTGGATAACTTTAGCTCTACTGTTTGATTTGACCCAAAGAAGCCAAGAGGATATAAGTATTCCCATGTGTTTAGAAGCACAAAGTCGGTGAGGTGAAACCCAGTATCAAGAACTTGAAGCAAAGTTACTTGTGGATAAAGAAAGCATTAGCTAGTTTGGTTAGAGCATAATAATTAGATTTTCTGGCTTTCAAAAATTTGGGTTGCAATAAGAGTAAAGTTTATGCTATTTTTACAGTTTTCAGTACAAAAAGGTGTTTACATAGAAACAATAAAGTTGACATTTGATTACCTTTTAAAAAAAAAACAACAAAAATCCTCAAAAATGCTCGATGCAAATCTATACTCTCTGCTTTTTGTTGAATTTATTACTGTAATATCTTATGGCTTATGTTTCAGAATCTCCCCATACAAATTCTGTTTTTACTTGTTTTTGTACTAATGCTACGGCCATAACTTACTTATATATATATATATATATATATATATATATATAGATTTGTAGTTTATGAAGCATTAATTACGTGAGCTGTTCTGTGATGATAAGAATGAGTTTAATTAAATTTAGTCATGGTCGGGGTGTGGTGGCTCACACCTGTAATCCCAGCACTTTGGGAGGCCAAGGGCTCCTCTCATGCCCTGTGCTGGGTTTAAAACATGCTGTCAAGTATCAAAGTGCCTATGGTTATGACTGACACATGAGAAAAACAGCACAAAAACTTTTTTTTTTTTCTTTTTTTTTTTTTTGAGAGGAATCTCACTCTGTTGCCCAGGCTGGAGTGGCACAATCTTGGCTCACTGCAACCTCTGCCGCCCAGGTTCAAGCGATTCTCCTACCTCAGCCTCCTGAGTAGCTGGGATTACAGGCGCCTGCCACGTCGACTGGCTAAAAAAAGCTATTTTTTTATACTATTCAGCCAAGTTTATGGCAAAGAGATATTTGAAATATTATCTTTTTAAAAGGTTTTAAAAATACATTATCTTGAAAGATAAACTGGATTTATTCTGTAAAAACATTTAATGATTATTGATTGTGCCAATTTGTTTAGATAATTACTAGGGAAGCTGTGTAAGTCATGAGAAAGTTTTATACATAAATGTAGCAAACAAACATGACAGTGCCTGCTGTGTAACAGATGCTCCATAATAAGATTCCTGCTAAAATTATTTTGTAACTTCAAGTCAGGTAGAAAATATCAAAGGTGAACAAATAACATTGGTTTTTCATGTTCAGAGGACTTCTTTCGAGGCTGCAAAGCTGAATTTTGAATTTTGCTGAATTTAAAAGGGAATTCTGCTTCATTTATTTCCTAATTATTATTATTATTATTTTTTTTTAATGTATATTCCAGCAAGGTATACATCATAGCCCTTCTTTTTCTGTGTTATGGCTACAGTTTTCACTGTTTTCTTCATGCTGTGTCATTTTACGTGGTATTTTGTGGGTTTTGATGAGAACTTTGGTATTTTTTAATGCACTGAAAAACTGGTTTATACTGGAGAGTTTGCTTATCAATACAACTTTCAGATCAGTTAAGATAAAAGGCATTCACTGTCCACAGCCAAGAGGATTAAATGAGTTAGCATGGTGCGTCTTTGTTTGCAAAAAGAAAAAATATTGTTTGTAAGAGAAAAGTCTTACTAGATTCTTATCCAAAGTGTGTGTGACGAATATAAAAATCAGCTAGAAAATATATCACAGAAATTCAAATTTAAAGAGAGTTATGGTAAGTGAACCATATTTATTTATTTATTTATTTTAATGATGGAGTCTCACTCCGTCACCCAGGATGGAGTGCTAGTGGAACAATCTGGGCTTACTGCACCCTATGTCTCCCAGGTCCAAGCGATTTTTCCTCAGTCTCCTGAGTAGCTGGGATTACAGGCACCTGCTATCATGCCTGGCTAATTTTTGTATTTTGTAGAGACGGGGTTTCACCATGTTGGCCAGGCTGGTCTCCACTGCCTCAGCCTTCCAATGTGCTGGAATTATAGGTGTGAGCCACCACACCTGGCATAAAGTTAATTTTTTATGATATAGCACAACTCACATTTTTAGGCAGAATCTTCTGTTTTTCAATTCAGTGGTTACAGTTTCATGACTCAGTTTTGTCAAAAATCTCATAAGCTTCATACTAGCAGCGCCCTTTGGTTCCCATAGTACACAGAATCTAACAACCAAATACTGACTGACTGCTGTATGAATGGCCAGAAATGCCTACTCCAGGGCTCAGGGCGTGAAAAGCATGGTTAACATTTTTGTGGTGAGATCACATAAAATTGTCTTAGCATTTTTCAAACATAACATGCAATATTATAAACTATAGTCACAGTGCTGTACAATCTTGAACTTACTCCTATCCAGCTATAATTATGTATTCTTTGACAGACATCTTTCCAGTTCCCCATTTTTTTCTAAATACCTTGGCATCTGGTGGTCACCATTTTGATCTCTACATCAATGAGATTTAAGTTTTTTAGAATCGATGCGTAAGTGAAATCATGAGATACTAATCTTTCTGTGGCTTCTTATAACTAATGCCCTTCAGGTTAATCCATGTGATTGAAAATAATAGAATTTTCTTTTAAATATAAATAGTATTCCATTGTGCATATGTATCATATTGTCTTTATTTGCTCATTAGATGTTGAACTGTTGATTGTATCATGTGGCTGTTCTGAAGAGTGCTGCAAACAACATAAAAGTGTAAATATTTCATCATTCTGATTTTGTTTTGAATATATATCCAATAGTGCAATTGCTAGATTACATAGTAGTTTGATTATAAATTTTTTTTTTTTTTTTTTTGAGATGGAGTCTCCTTGTTGTCCAGGCTGGAGTGCAATGGTGTGATCTCTAACTTTCAAGTTCAAGCAATTCTCCTGCTTCAGCCTCCAGAGTAGCTGGGATTACAGGAATGTGCCACCACGTCAGCTAATTTTGTATTTTTAGTAGAGGTGGGATTTCTTCATGTTCATCAGGCTGATCTCCAACTCCCAACCTCAGGTGATCCACCCACCTCTGCTTCCCAAAGTGCTGGGATTACATGCGTGAGCCACCACGCCAGGCCGATTTTAAGTTTTTTTGAGTAATCTATATTTTGTTATTCATAATGGCTGTCCTCATTTACATTCAGATCAACAGTGTGCAAGCATTTTTTTATTGACTTCTTTACCAACTGAGGCTTTTTTCATTTATTTATTTATTTATGAGACGGAGTCTTGCTCTGTCATCCAGGCTGGAGTGTAATGGTGCAATCTCAGCTCACTGCAACCTCCACCTCCTGGGTTCACGCAGTTCTCCTGCCTCAGCCTCCTGAGTAGCTGGGATTACAGGTCTCTTCCACCACGCCCAGCTAATTTTTTGTATTTTTATTAGAAATGGGTTTTGGCCATGTTAGCCAGGCTGGTCTTGAACTCCTGACCTCAGGTGATCCACTGGCCTTGGCCTCCCAAAGTGCTGGGATTACAGGCAAGATCCACCAAACCTGGCCTTTTTTTTGTTTGTTTTTTTTTGTAAAAGTCATTCTAATAAGTGTGTTGATATAATCGATATTTTTTTGTGGGGGGTGGGCTTGCTTTCCCTAATAAGAATTGACATTTGGCATTTTTAAATATATCTGTTTGTCATATAGATGTATTTTCTTAAAAAAAAAATGTATGCTTTTTGCTCATTCTTAATAGTGTCTTCTTTTTTGTTGTATGGTCATTTAAGTTTCTTATATATTTTTGATATTAACCCCTTGTCTCACTTTTTAGTTAACCTGTTGATTGTATCATATTCTGTGCAGCAGCATTTTAATTTGAAGTATTCTCTTATTTTTCCTTTTGTTCCCTGGGATTTTGAGTTTAAATACAGAAAGTCATTCCCAACCAATTTTATGGGTTTTTTTTTTTTTTTTTTTTTTGTGGTTTTTTTTTTGTAGTAATAGTTTCAGAGTTTCAAGCCTTACATTTAAGTGTCTAATTTATTTTGAGTGGATTTATTTTTCTTTTTTTAGATGGAGTCTCCCTCTTCTGCCAGGCTGGAGTGGAGTGGTGAGATCTTGGCTTGCTGCAACCTCCCCCTCCAGGATTCAAGTGATTTTCCTGCCTCAGTGAGAGTACAGGTGTGCACCACCACACCCAGATGATTTTTTGTTCTTTTTAGTAGAGATGGGGTTTCACCGTTTTAGTCAGGATGGTCTTGATCTCCTGACCTCGTGATCTACCCACCTTTTCTTTAAGAGAAGAGAGTATTGGCGTGGTGCTGTGGCTCACACCTGTAATCCCAGCACTTTGGGAGGCTGAGGTGGGTGGATCATGAGTTCAGGAATTCAAGACCAGTCTGGTCAACATAGTGAAACCCCACCTCTACTAAAAAAACAAAAATTAGCCAGGTGTGGTGACATGTGCCTGTAGTCGCAGCTACTTGGGAGGCTGAGACAGAATTGCTTGAAACTGGGAGGTGGAGGCGGCTGTGGTAAGCTGAGATTGCACCACTGCACTCCAGGCTGGGCAACAGAGCGAGATTCTGTCTCAAAAAAAAAAAAAAGAAAGAAACAAAAGAAAGCATTGTTCTCTACTCTCAGGAAACTTTTAGTCTGACTTCATAAAATTCTCACACAGTCTTAAAAAGACATACCTCTAAATTCTACAGGCCTATTACCACAAAGTGACCATTATCTGAATTTTGTGTTATCATTTACGCAATTTTATCTATGAACAATACACATTTTAGTGTTGCCTTTTTTTTTTGACACATATATATATGTATATGCTAGCATAAGTTATCTATGCCTTGCTTTTTTATTATATATATATTTTCCTATTTTTCCATGTTGCTTTGCATAGCTATGGTGATTTTATATGCCTTTAGAAGTAGTATTGTATTTATTTATGTTTCCTGGGTTAGATTAGTGTCTTTAACAGTTAGAAGAGCAGTCTCAGAGTACCTGTGTAACCTTGGGCAAGTTTCTTAACCTCTCTGATTCCTCTGTTACTTAGAGATAATAACATGGCAGTGAAATCCGTGTTGTTGTTTGAATGTAATAACAAAGTAGATACAGTTATATTAAGAACAATAAAAACACCTGTACCCAGGCCTGCTCCCACACTGTGGAGTATACCTTCATTTTCTGTAAATCTCTTCATTCCTTCCTTGCTTTGTGCATTTTTTCAATTCTTTCTTCATTCAAGATGCCAAGAACCTAGACATCCTCCACTGGTAACATATTTAGACAAGCCAGTCAGGAGAAATTGCAGGAGAAGGTGAATTCAGAAGCTGTTGGTAGCCATATTTTCTGCATGGGGATTCAAGAAGCAAAGGATGTAATCTGCAAAGAGAGATGAACAAGGCAGTCATGAAGGGAGCAATGAGATAATATTGTAAATTATTATTATGGGCAGAGTCATCCCACGAAGCCTCATAGAATCTGGATGACCCATAACTTGCTCTTAAATTATGTCTTATAGAGAAAAATGGAAATATATAAAAGCCACTGCCAAGGAAATGACAGAATATCACAGTGATGAATATATCAAATTTCTATGGTCAGTAATATCAGATAACATGTCTGAGTATAGTAAGGAGATGGAGAGATTTAATGTTGGAGATTGTCCAGTGTTATTGGACTCTTGAGTTTTGTTAGCTCTTAATTGGCAGTTCAGTTGCTGGGGCCGTGAAGTTAAACAGACAACAGACTGACATGGCTGTTAATTGGGCTGGAGGATTACATCATGCTAAGAAATCAGAAGCATTAGGATTCTGTTAATTGTGGGGGTCTGTCCTGCAGACCCCGATTCTGCAACAGATGAATAAAGAGAGTACAGTGAATGAGTGCAGTAGGGGGTCATGTGCTTCCCACAGAGTGAGATAGTAGCTACACGACATCCACTAGTTCTTTTCCCTTGCATTTATTCAGTATAGATTTGACAACAAAGGCTTTGAGTAAACACATTTGTGGATAATTAACATGGTTAAGAGAGCAGTTCTTCAAAAGATTAAAGCTCATTTACTGATGCCCAGAGCAAACACCATTAAAGGATAACCTCCCTGGTCGACCTCCTCCTGAGAGGGCCATCTAGCTCAAAGGTTACATGAGTAAACAAGCTAGTTAGAATGTGGGAGTTTATCTAATTATTTGACTAAAGGGACAAGGCTGCCTTCAGCCAAGTAATAAAAAACGCTTAGGCCTTCCAAAGGGGTTTGTAACTATATTCTATAACTTTAATATTTCTGCCACCATCCTGAGTGAACCCCAACAGTTAATGATATTGTGCTTGCCATCCTTGAATTATTAAAGTATCATCAGAGAGTCATATATATTGATACAGATATTCATCATGGTGATGGTGTTGAAGAAGCTTTTTATACAACAGAACATGTAAATGAAGGTATCATTCCATAAATATGGGGAATTCTTTCCTGGCTCAGGAGACTTGAGGGATATTTGTGGCAGGAAAAGGCAAATACTATGCTGTCAATTTACCAATAAGAGATGGTATAGATGATAAGTTATATGGGCAGATATTTAAGCCTATTATCTCAAGGGTGATGGAGATGTATCAACCTAATGCTGTGGTATTACAGTGTGGTACAGACTCTATCTGGTGATAGACTGGGTGGTTTTGATCTAACAGTAAAAGGTCATGCTAAATGTGTAGAAGTGGTAAACATTTTAAACTTACCATTACTGATGCTTGAAGAAGTTGGATACACAATTCATTGTGTTGCTCAATGTTGGACATATGAAACTGCTGTTGCCCTTGATTGTGAGATTTTCAGTGAGTTGCCATATAATGATTAGAGTATTTTGGACCAGACTTCAAACTGCGTATTAATGCTTCAAACATGACAAACCAGAATACTCCAGAATATATGGAAAAGATAAAACAGCATTTTTCTGGAAATTTGCACATTACCTCATGCACCTGCTGTCCAGATGCAAGCTATTCCAGAAGATGTTCATGAAGACAGTGGTGATAAAGATGGAGATGATCCAGACAAGAGAACTTCTATTTGAGCATCAGACACGCATCGCAAGCTTGTGATGAAGAGTTTTCAGATTCTGAGGATGAAGGAGAAGGAGGTCAAAAAACTGTGGCTGACTATAAGAAAGGAGCAAAGGAGGCTAGAATTGAAGACGATAAGAAATAGAGGACAAAAAAGCAGATGTTAAAGAAGAAGATAAAACTAAGGACGAGTGGTGAAAAAACGAATATCAAAGGCACCAAATCAGAACAGCTCATTAACCCCTGAATTTGACAGTCTCAGTAATTTCATAAAATCATTAAAAAGAGAAAATACTGAAAGAAATTTTTTTGTTTTTGAAGACTTCTGGCTTCATTTTATACTACTTTGACATGGACTTATTTTCAAATGGCTTTTTTATTTTTGTTTTTCTTGGCAAGTTTTATTATGAGTTTTTCTAATTATGAAGCAAAATTTCTTTTCTCCACTATGCTTTATGTGATAGTATTTAAAATTTATGTGAGTTATGTCAGAAAAAATCTATTACAGAAGTAATTGACTTTTCTGAGCTGACTTATCTTTTGTAATTATCTTTATTAAAAAAGTTGTACTAAAAGAATAAAAACATTACAAAAGACAAAAGAACATTTATAGATACATTCAAGACTTAAACATATTTTTAAAAATTTTGCCGGGTCCGGTGGCTCAAGCCTGTAATCCCAGCACTTTGGGAGGCTGAGGTGGGTGGATCACGAGGTCAAGAGATAGAGACCATCCTGGTCAACACGGTGAAACCCCGTCTCTACTAAAAATACAAAACATTAGCTGGGCATGGTGGCGCTTGCCTGTAATCCCAGCTACTCAGGAAGCTGAGGCAGGAGAATTGCCTGAACCCAGGAGGCGGAGGTTGCAGTGAGCCGAGATCGTGCCATTGCACTCCAGCCTGGGTAACGAGAGCGAAACTCCGTCCCCCCAAAAAAAAAATAAAAAATAAAAATAAAATAAAAATTTTATGTTACTAAATTTGAAAATTTAGATAAAATTACCTTTGTTTTTCTAGAAAAGTATGTGACAAAAACTGAGGAAAAAATTTAAAATAGAAAAATAACAAATTTTGTTTTTAATTTTACATACCTAAAAAGCACATAAATTATAAAAGAACAGTTTGATGAATTTTTACAAAATGTATATACCATGAACCCAGAGTGTGAATAATCTGAATACTCTCCCTTCTTATTCTCCTTTTTAATCACTGTTCCACCAAGAGAAACTTATATCCTGGCTTTTTATATGATAAATAATATTTGCCTGTTTTTGAACTCTAAATAAATAAATACAATAAGGTCTCATTTTTGGCCAGCTGCTTTTGTTCACCATTGTTTGTGAGGCTGATCTCTGTTGCTGCCTGTGGTTTGGATATTTATTCATCATATGTGACATCATATAAATCATATAAATAAACTACAATTTATTCAGCTGTTCCTGAACATTTTGGTAATTTTCCAGATTTTTCAGTGCTTCTATAGATCATCTTATGCATTCTTAAAGATAAATTTGTGTGATTATGTAGATATTTTACCATAAATATAATTAAAATATATTTCTATCTTCAGCTTTTGTAGGCACAGGCAAGCCCTCTTCCAGAATGTAGTACCAACTTATACGACCAGCACTATATGAGGGATTATTTATTACCTAATTGTCTTTATTTTCCAAACTCTACAATGTAAACTTTGTAAAGTCAGAGGCCTTTAATTTCATTCACCCTTGCATTTGCAATTTTTAATTAAATAAATTTTATTTGACTCTGAAGCATTTATTTTCTTAAAAATAACTGTAGTAAAATTGATATATTTATCCTTCTCTGAGCATTTTTTTCCTACAGCTCTGTCTTCTTTACATATAAGATTTGTGTGCCAAAATTTTTTTTTCTTATTTTGACCATTCTCAGTAAGGGTCATTTCACCCCAGAAGATACTGTAACCAAGCAGGTGCAATTTCAGCATGATCTTGAAAAAGATAGGCCTTGACTGATCAGGTGAGCTTTAAGCAATTGAAAATAACTACCTTCTAAATATGTATAATTTACATTTTAATTTATATGCCATTTATGTATATAACATTTATTAAGCTGTAATATTTACAGTCAATTTCTCAAAGCTCAAGAAACACACATACTCACAACATCCTATTACAAGATTCAATATTTCTTCTTTGCTGGGTCCAGGTATGAGAGGCATCACTGTGCCTATGAGCTGGATCCAGAAATAAGACATCACACCTGTGGTAAGATCCACATATTATAGTCACAATACAACCTGTGAGCTGTATCCACAAGTGAGACTCATACCCTCAGCAGTGGGCTCTGTCCATGTGTGAGGGTGATAATCCTGTCAGCTGAGTGTGCACAGAAGAGTCACAATGTCAACTTTGTATGGGGTCCCGTTATAAAACTGTGAAACCTAAGGGCTTTATGTTATATGCATAAGGGTGGTAATCTCAGAACTTTCTGCAAGCAGAAGACTCAGGATCTTACCCAATGCCATAAGCCCAGCTACAAAAATCAACACCTCTCTATTGGCTAAATTCAAGTATGAGAGTCATTATTGCACCTGTGAGCTTGGTCCAGAAATGAGCCATCATCACATTGCTGAATTTACACGTGATATTCACAACTCAACTGGACCATGTCCATGTGTAAGAGTGACAGTTCTAATTGTTAGCTGGGTGTGCCTATGGGATGCACAATCTCACCCATGTGCTGGGTCCTGTTAGGACACTCTCTGTGTCACCCAAAGGTGTTAGAGGATATGCATGAGTATCATCACCTTCTGTGACATTACAAGTAGGAAACAGAAGACCTTACCCATTCCCCTTATTTTAGCCATTAGAGTAAAAGTCTTTTCTATCAGTTGGGTCTGATTATGCCTGTGAGCTAGGCCTAGGTATGTCACAATCCCATCTGTGGGAAGAGACCAGACAGGAGAGTTACATTGCTTGAATGTTGGTCTAGGAATATTTCAGTAACCCCCTGCATTCAGGGTCCTGGCAAGAAAGTCACATTACTTCAGTGCCGAGCTCGGCAATATATCACAATTCCTCTGTGGCAGGGCCACATTACCTGGGTCCTGTGCAAAGCAGTATTTCACAATTAACTATATTTACAGGGCTCAGGAAGGAGAGGAAAGTCACATCATGTAGGTTCTAGCCTATTGGATAGGTCACAATGCCTTTTTTGGCAGAACTCAGGCAGCAGAGTCACATCATTTAGATGTAGGGCCCAGCAATATGGCGAAATCCTCATTGACATCAGGGCCCATGCAGGAAGAAAGAATCCTATCACCTACGTGTCAGGCAAGGAATATGTCACAATCCACCTGTTGACTGAGATCTGGCCCAGGGTGATGTCTCCTGAGCACTAACTTCAGCAATATGTCACAGTGCCCTCTGTGCTACAGGCCAAAGCAGAAATACCACATCACCTAGGTGCTATGCCTAGCAATATGTCACTATTTATTCTGTGGGCAAAGCCTAAGCAAAAGAATTACATCATCTAGGTGATGAGCCCCATGATATGTCACAATGCTTCTTTTGTGTAGGACCCAAGCAGAAGTGAAAAGTCACATCATTGTGTCTTAGGCCTAGGAATATGTCACAATGGCTGGTGTAAGCAGTGCTTAGGCAGAAGAGTCCCATTACCTAGGTGCTGGGCCCGGAGATACATGGAAATCTTCCTGGGCAGAGCACAAGCAGGTGAGGAAGGTCACATCACTTAGGTGGTAGGCCCAGAGATATGTCACAATTCCCCCTTTAAGCCAGGCCAATGCAGAACAGTCACATAACCTAGGAGATTGTCCCCACACAATGTCACGTTGCCCCTTGTAGATAGTACCGTGGTAGACGTTGAAAATCACATTACCTAAGTGCTGGTCTCAGTGATATCTTACCATTCTCTTTTAGGATAGAGTCCAGGCCGGAGAGGAGGGTCACATCACCCATGTCACCATTCTCTTTTAGGGCAGGTCCCAGGAGAGTCACATCACTAAGTTGCTGGGTTCCGTGATGTGTCAAAATCTCCCCTATGTACAGGCCCCTGGCAGGAGATAAAAGTGATATGGTTTGTCCATGTCCCCACCCAAATCTCACCTTGAATTTTAATAATCCCCACATGTCAAGAGCAAGGTCAGGTAAATATAATTGAATTACTGAGTTGGTTCACCTACACTGTTCTTGAGGTAGTAAATAAACCTCATGAGATCTAATGGTTTTATAAAGGAGAGCTCCCCTGCACAGGCCTTTATGCCTGCCGCTATGTAAGATGCCTATTGCTCTTCCTTCATCTTTTACCATGATTGTGAGGTCTCCTCAGCCATGTGGAATTGTGAGTCAATTAATCCTATTTGTTTTATAAATTACCCAGTCTTAGTATGACTTTATTAGCAGTATGAGAACAGACTAAGTCACATTTTTAGTTGATGAGCCCATACATATATCACATTGCCCTCTGTGGGCAGGGTCCATGCAGTAGAGTCAAACCACTTAAGTGCTGGGTTTTGTAACAATCACAGCTGTGGGCAGCACCTATTCAGAAGAGGATAGCCACTTCACCCAGGTGATGGGGCCAGAGATATGTCACAATGCCCTTTTGGGGCAAGGCCCAGGTAGTAAAGGAGAGTCATGTCACCTAGGTCTGAGGCCCAGTGATATTTTATATATATATACACACACACACACACACATTATATATATATATACACACACACACACACACATATATATATATATATATATAGTATATAAGGCACAGAAAAAAGTCATATCATCTAGGTTCTGGGTTCAGTGATATGTCACAATTTTTTCTATGGGCAGGGCAGAGGGAGAAGAGTCACCTCACCTACATGTTCACTACAGTGATATGTCATGATTTTCCCTAAGAATAGGGTTCTGGCAGGTAAAAAGAGTACCATTACTACCATTACTTAGGTAATGAACACAAAGATATGTCACGATGCCTTTTGTGGGCAGGCAAGGCCAAGCAGGAGAGTAACATCCCCTGGGTCCTGGGCTGAGCAACAAGTCACAGTCTTCCTTTGGGCATTGCCCAGGCATAAAAAAGGAGAGTTACATTATCCAAATACATGTCACAATTTACCCTAAAAGCAAGGCCCAGGAAAAAAAAATAGAGATACATCACCTAGATGCTGGGTCCAGTGATATGTTAATGCTGGGTCCAGTGATATGTTACATTCTCTTCTGCCAGCCAGAACACATCACCTGGGTGATGGATGCAGACATGTCACACTGTTCTCCATAGGCAGAGCCTGGGTAGGAGAGTTAAAATCATCTGGGTTCAAGGCCAAGCTGCATGTCACAATGACCCCTATGAGCAGGGCTCAATCAGGAGAAAAAGGTCACATTATTTAGCTGTTGAACACAGTAATATGTCACAATACCCACTGTGGGTGGGTCAAGAAAGAGGAGAAGCATTACATCACCTAGGTGATGAGCCCAGTCACATGACATATTTCCCACTGTGGGGAGGGCCCAAAGAGGAGGGGAGAGTCACATTACCTAGGTGCTGGGCCTAGCAACATGTAACTCTACTGCACTGAGCAGATTTCCAGGAGAGGAAAGTAACATCATCTAGTTGCTGGGCTCGGCAATATGTTACCATTCATACTGTGGATGAGGTCCAGGCAGTAGAGGAGAATCAAATCACCTAAGTTCTCGGTTCAGTGATATGTCATAATTCCCCCTGAGGGAATGACCCAGGGATGAGAAGGGAGTCCCTTAATCTAGTTAATGTTCCCAGAGATATGTCACAATGTCTTTGTAGAAAGGACCCTAGAGGAAGAATCATATAACCTAAATGCTGGGATTAGCAATATGTCACAATATTTTCTGTTTGCAGATCCCAGGCAAAAGAAGAAAGTCACAGTATTTAGGTGCCTGGCCCAGGTATATGCTACAATTCCAATTTTGGGCTGGGCCAGGCAGGAAAATTAAATTACTAAGCGGCTGGATATGTCATAATCACATTTGTGGGAAGGTGCAGAGATGAGACGGGCAATCCTGTATATGTCCCAGCTCTACGTATGAGATTCAACGTCTGTGTGTTGGGTCCTAGTACATGAGTCACAAACTCAACAGTGAACTGAGTGTGTGCATGAGACCTCAATCTCACCAGCAGACTGTATCCCAGTAGGGACGCACAGAAGTCACCACAGGTGTGCTGAATCCAGGTTGGAGAGTCACTATCTCACTTGTGGACTGAATTTTTTTCTGATACAAAATTCCAAATTTTGACTGCCTCCAGGTATGAGATTTAGGACTTCAACAGTGTGCTATATTCAACTGGGAGGGTGACAATTCTCAGTCAGTGGGGTGTGCATACAAGAGTCACAATCTCATCAGTGTTCTGGGCCCTATTATGACACATTGTACAACATTGTACACATTGTAAAATATACACCTAAGAGCCACAATCTGCCCTGAGACCTCCATGCATGTATGGATTTACAATCTTATTACCCTAGAATCAGGTCTGGGATCAAACATCTCTCTTATTGGCTGGATCCAGGTATGAGAGTTATCACCGTTCAGGTGATCTGAGTCACCTTAATGTTGAGCGCTGCATTATGTTGCCATGCCCCCTGTATGCAGAACCCAAACAGAAAAGGATATTTACTTCACCTGGGTGCTAGGCCTAGTGCTATGTCACAGTCCCTAAAATGGGCAAGGCCCAGACATGAGAGGAGAGTTATATCACCTAGATGTTGGGCCCAGTGATACGTCACAATGCTCCCAGTGTGTAGGCACCATGCAGGAGAAAATAATCATATCACTCAGGTGCTGGGCCCAGAAATATTTCAAAATTTCCCTTGAGGGCAGTACCTAAGAAGGAGAGTTGTATCACCTAGATGCTTGATTTAACTAATGTCACTGTGTAGGCTTGGCCTACACAGGCAAGTGGAATTCCTCAAGTGCTAGACAAATGTATATGTAAAAATCACACATGCAAGAAGGTCCAGTGGTAAGATTTACAATTCTGCACGTGTCCCAGCTTTAGGTGTGAGAGTCAATACCTCCTGTGAGTTACAGGCAAGTACAGGACTCATCATCTCAATAGTAGATTGGATCTGTGCATGACAGTGCCAACCCCACCTAGGGGCTGTGTCCTGGTATGAAAGTAACAGACTCATGGGAGTGCTTAATTCTGGTCCAAGAGTCACCACCCAACCTGTGGATGGAATCCATGTATGAGAGTCACAATTTTAACTTTCAACTGCCTCTGGGTGTCAGATTCAGAATGCTGGTGTAACTCATGATTTTAACTGCTCCCCTAAGCCCAGTTGTGAGAGTCAACCTCTCCCTAATTTGCTACATTCAAGAATGAGACTCATCACTGTGTCTGTCAGCTGGATTCAGAAGTGAGTCACCATTTTACCTGTAGCTAGATCCACATGCAGGTCACAATTCTAACTGCAAACTGCATTTATATGTGGGATTTGGGACCTTAACATGTGTGTTGGCTGGGTGTGCATATGACAGTCACAGTCTCACCTCTGTGCTGAGCCCTGTTATGACACTCTCTGTAGCAACTGAAAGCTTATACAATATGCATGGGTATTGTAATTTTCTCTGACTTTCGTACAAGAAACACCCAGACCTAAGTCTAGCAAAGAGAACCAATATCGCTCCTATTTGCTGGGTTCAGGTATGATTGTCATTATTGCACCAGTGAGTTGAGCCCAGGTGGCTGTCACAATCTCACCTGTAGGCTAGGACCTGGTAGAAGAGTTACTTTACTTGGATGCTAGGACAGGAATATTTCAATCCTTGCTATAAGCAGGATCTAAGAAGAAGAGTCATATCAACTGGATTCTGCACCTAGTGATATGCCACAATCTTTACGTGGACAGGTCCAAGCAGAAAAGAACAATTACATTACTTAAGTGATGAGCCCAGCAATATGTAACAATGCCCAACGTGGTCAAGGCCCAGGCAAGAGAGGAGAGTCACATCACCTAGTTGCTGGTTCCCACAATATGTTGCAATTCCTACTGTTCGCAGGACTTAACAAAAGAAGTGAATCACAAAATTTAGGTGCTGGATTAAGGAATAGTTCACAATCCCCACTGTTGGCAAAGATCAGGCAGCAGAGAAGACTCAAATCACCGAGGTGCTGGATCCAGCAGTATGTCATATGTTCTTCTGAAGCTGGGACCCAGGCAGGTGAGAAGAGTCACTTCACCTAGGTGATTGACCACAAAATAAGTCACAATGTTTTATGTGGGGAGAATTAAGGCAGAACAAGCACATCACCTAGGTGCTGGGCCCAGTGATATGTCACCATCTTCTCTGTGCTGAAAGCCTTGGCCCAAGAGGAGAGGCACATCACCCAGGTGTTGAATTCAGAAATATGTAAAAATCACTTCTTAATGACAGGTTGAGGAAGATGAGGAGAGTCACATTAGCTTGGTGCTTAACCTTTGCAGATGCCACAATTTCATCTGTGGAATGGGTTCAAGAAGAAAACTAAAATCACTCATGATACAGGAAAAAGCATATGTGACAATCACACCTCAAGAAAAGTCCAGGGATGAGATAAACAATCCCAAACATGTCCAGTTCTAGGGATGACAGTCAACACCTCCTGTATGCAAATCAGAATATCAATATTGGACTAGATTTGTGCCCAAGAGTCTCAATTCAACCTTCAGAATGTGTCCTGGTAGTAGAGTCACAGCCTCAGAGGTGTAATAAATCTCGGTCCGACAGTCATTATCTCATCTGTGGACCTGAGCCATGTATGATACTCACAATTCCAACTTTTAGCTGCCTCCGAGTGTGAGATTCAGAACCTCAACAATGGGCTGTGGCTATTTAAGAGGGTGAAAATCCGCCGGGCGCGGTAGCTCAAGCCTGTAATCCCAGCACTTTGGGAGGCCGAGGCGGGTGGATCACGAGGTCAAGAGATCGAGACCATCCTCGTCAACATGGTGAAACCCCGTCTCTACTAAAACTACAAAAAATGAGCTGGGCATGGTGGCGCATGCCTGTAATCCCAGCTACTCAGGAGGCTGAGGCAGGAGAATTGCCTGGACCCAGGAGGCGGAGGTTGCAGTGAGCCGAGATCGCGCCATTGCACTCCAGCCTGGGTAACATGAGTGAAACTCCGTCTCAAAAAAAAAAAAAAAAAAAAAGAGGGTGAAAATCCTTACTGTAAACTGTGTGTGTGTACAAGGGTCACTTTCTCCCCTGTGTACTAGGCCCTGTTACCACACTCTTGGTGCCACCAGAGGGCTTTCTATGGTATGCCTGAAAGTCACAATCCATACTTAGGTCTACATGCTGGTATGAACTCATGATCTTACTCATTGTCCTAAGCCAGGAATGAGAGCTAACATCTCTCTTATTGGCTAGGTTTAGATATGACAGTTCTCATTGTGCCTGTGAGTTGGGTGCAGAAAGAAGTCACCATTTCATCTGTGGCCAGGTCCACATATGACAGTCACAATTTTATCTGCAGGATGGCATCCATATGTGATACTCAGGACCTCACCAGTGGTCTCTGTCCATGTGTGGGAGTGACAATTCTCATTGTTGTCTGAGTACACCTATGAGAATCGCAATTTTTACTTTGTGCTGGGATCTTTTATGACACTCTCTGTATCACCGGAAAGGATCATACACTATGCATGAGTGTTGTAAACTTTTGTGACCCTTATACAAGTAGAAAGCCCAGGACCTTGCCCATTGCTTTAAGGCTACCTATGAGAGTCAACACATCTCCTATTGTCTAGGTCCAGGTTTGCAACTAATCACTGTGCCTCTGAGCTGGGTCCAGAAATCAGTCACTATTCAACCTGTTTTCAGATGCAGACATGACAGTCAGAATTTTAACTGTGGACTGCATCTGCATATGAGGTTCAGAAACTCACCAGTGTGCTCCTTTCATGTTTGAAAGTGACAATCCTACTTGCTGGCTTATTGTATCTGTGAGAGTCACAATCTCGCCTGTGTGCTGAGCCCTATTACATTCTCTGTGGCACAAAAACTATTTATGGAATTTGTATAAATTTTATACATCTCTGTGACCTTTCCTAAAGTAGGAAACCCAGGACTTTACCTACTGCATAAAGTCCAGCTAAGAGCATCAAAATCGTTCCTATTGTCTGGCTTCTCATATGAGTGTAATTGTAATGCCTGTGAGCTGGGGAAACTATGTGTCAAAACAGCCTGTGTGAACAAACCAGAAAAGATAATCAGATCACCTGAATGCTAGACAAAAAACATGTCAATATCTACTCTATGGGTAGGGCTGCGACAGAAAAGTCACAAAACCTGGGTACTGGGCCCAGCAGTATGTCTCAATGCCTTCAGTGGGCAGGGTTCATGCAGGAAAGACACACTATCTGCATGCAGGGCCCAGCAATATGCCACTGTGTGGACAGGGCTCAGGTAAGAGAAAAGGGTTACAATAGGCCCAGTTGATTACATATCAGTGATATGTCACAACCCACACTACAGCAAAGCCCACACCAAAGCGTTAAGTCACATCACTTAGGTGATTGGCCCAATTATGTGCTACAGTTATGTCTGTTGGCAGGGCCCAGGCAGAAGAGGATGATTATATAACCTAGGTTATGGGCCCAGTGATATGTCACAATTTTCCTTGAGGACACGGCCTATGCAGGAAAGTTAAATAACTTAAACGCTTGGCCCAGGTTAAAAAAAAAAAATGTGATTTTAAAAAAAAATCATTTTTTATAATCACAATTTTATTTTTGGGCTTTACCCAGGCAGGATAGCCAAATCACTCAGATGCTAGGCAAAGGTAGATGTTACAATCATACTAGCAAGAAGACCAAGAAATGAGATTCAAAATTCCACACTCTTTTTTTCTTTTGAGATGGAGTTTCACTCTTGTTACCCAGGCTGGAGTGCAATGTCACAATCTTGGCTCACTACAACCTCCCCCTCCTGGGTTCAAGCTATTCTCCTGCCTCAGCCTTCTCAGTAGCTGGGATTATAGGCATGAACCACAATGCCTGGCTAATTTTGGATTTTTAGTAGAGATGGGGTTTCTCCATGTTGGTCAGATTGGTCTTGAACTCTCAACCTCAGGTGATCCACCTGCCTTGGCCCCCCAAAGTGCCATGATTACAGGAGTGAGCCACTGTGTCCGGTCTCCACACATTTTTTTTACTTCAGTTATGAGGGTCAAGAGATCTCATTTGAGTTGGGTTCAAGTATGTGGGTCACAACCTTAATGTTGGACTCTATCCCTGCAAGAGAGTCACAATTCCAAATGCAAACAATTTCTGGATTTATGAGTTACAGCCTCACAGGTGTTCTGAATCCTGCTCTTTGAGTTGCTATTCTACCTGTTAAGCAGATCCATGTATGAGAGTCGCAATTCCAACTTTCAACTGCCTCCATGTGTGAGATCTACAGCCTCAACAGTAGACAGTTTCTATGTGTGAGAGTGACAATGTTTACTGTTGGCTGAGTGTGCACAGGAGAGTCACAATTTCACCTGTGTTCTTGGTTTTGTTGACACTCTCTGTATTACCCACGGGCTTTATATGGTGTAAGTGGCAGTTGCAATCTGCTTTGAGACCTTCATGCTGGTATAAAGCAATGAAGCAATGATTGTACCCATTGCCCTATGTCCACATCTCTCTTACTGGCCAGATACAGGTATGACAGTCATCAAATTGTAAGTTGGCTCCAAAAATGAGTCAGCATACCAACTGTCCTGGGACCCACATCTGATTGTCACAAATCTAATTGTGAAGAGTGCCTGTGAGATTCAGGACCTCAGCAGTGGGTTCTTTTTATGTGTGAGAGTGACAATTCTAATTTTCACCTGGGTGTGCCTATGAGTTATAATTTCACCTGTGTACTGGATTCTGTTATTATACTCTCAATGTCACACAAAAGCTTTATATAATAAGCTTGAGTGTCACAATCTTATGTCATGTTTCCTCACATAGGAGACTCAGTACTTTATCCATTGCCCTAAGTCTAAAATAAAAAGACAAAATCTCCCCTGTTGGAGGGTCCATATATCAAATTAGCCAGTGAAACATACTCTCTGTTCTAGCTAGGCTGAGAGAAACAGGTAAGATTCTAGGTCTTCTCTTTGTACAAAGATCATAAAAAAAGTACTGCTTCTTCCCATATTGTATAAAGCCCTTGGGTGATAAAGAGAGTATAAATTCAAGGCCCAGCACACAATAGAAATGTTTCTTATTGTATGCACACCCAGCCAACCATTGGCCTTGCCATCCTCACACATAAGCAGAGCCCACTGGTGAGGTCCTGAATCTAATTCATGGATGCAGTTCACAGTTGAAATTGAGACTGCATATGTGAACACCTGGCTATACGTGGAATAGTGACTCATTTCATTTTTCTTTTCTTTCCTTTTCAAATTTATTTACTATACTTTAAGTTCTGAAGTACATGTGCAGATCATGCAGGTTTGTTACATAGGTATAAAAGTGCCATGATGGCGGTTTGCTGCATCCATCACCCTGTCATCTACATTAGGTATTTCTCCTAATGCTATCCCTCCCCAAGCCCCCCGCCCCCTGCTATTCCTCCCCTAACCCCCAACCTTCCAGGCCCTGGTGTGTGATGTTCCCTTCCCTGTGTCCATGTGTTCTCATTTTTCAACACCCACTTATGAGTGAGAACATGTGATGTTTGGTTTTCTGTTCTTGTGAATAGTGACTCATTTCTAAACCCAGCTCATAGGCAAGTGGAGACCCTGCTATCTAAAGCCAGCCTTTTTTTTTTTTTTTTTACCTTAAACTCAGCCATTCTTAAAGATATTCACTCCCATATTTGGGCTTAGAATCACAGGTAAAATTGTGGGTTCACACAAGCACAAAGGTTTCAGAATAAACTGCACCTCTGATGCATACTGTATAATGCTCTCAGTAAGACAGAGAGGGTCCCTAC
Organism: Sapajus apella; assembly: GCF_009761245.1. NCBI lineage: Eukaryota > Metazoa > Chordata > Mammalia > Primates > Cebidae > Sapajus > Sapajus apella. Next base: position 489,835 of record NW_022437166.1, on the reverse strand, counting down.
AGGGCCAGACACACAAATGAGATTGTGACATTTGCATGCACACCCAGCCAACAGTAAAGACTGTCATCCAACCACATGAACACAGCCAGTGTTAAGGTCCTGAATCTCATGCCCAGAGGCAGTCAAAAGCTAGAAAACTGACTTTCATATTTGGAGAGTCACCAACTCAACTGACCAAGATTCAGCACACTTGTGAGGCTGTGACCCTTTGAAAATAATACAGTGCATAGATTGTGGCTGTCATGCAAAGATTCTGTTCACTGTTGAGATTATAACTCAAGTACTGAGACCCGACATACAGAATATGTTGACTTTTATACCTAGAACTGGGACATGCACCTGATTGTTAATTTTATCCCTGGACTTTTCTGTAGGTGTCATTGTGAACACATTTCTTTGTCCAGTACCTGAGTGATTTGACTCTCTTGCCTGGGACATCTCCTCATAGGGTATTGTTGACATATTTCTGAACCCAGAACCTAAGTGATTTGACTTTCTCCTACCACCTGGGCTCTGACCAAGAAGGGATTGGGATGTATTACTGGGCCCAGAACCAAGTTGATGTGACTCTTCTCTTTCATTAGGGCACTGCCAAAAAAAAAAAAAAAAATTGTGACATATCACTGGACCCTAATTCTAGATGATGTAACTAACCTCTTTTTGCTTTGCTCCATGTGTTGGGTACCGTGACACATCGCTAGGCCCAGAACCTAGGGCATGTGCAGTCCTGAGCCCTGCCTACAGTGAGCCTGTGACCTATGTCTGCATCCATCACCTAAGACTTGTGACTCTCCTTCTGCCTGAATTTGCCAACATGGAAAATTATGACATATTTCTGCACTCAGCAACCAGTTAATGTATCTCTCCTGCCTGGGATTTTCCCACAGAGAACATCATGATATATTGCTGGGCCCAGCACCCAGGTAAGGTTCCTGTTGCATTGTTTCAGGAGAAGATTTTAAAATATTCTTGGCTAAGCATGCTAATGATGTGACTTTCCAGTCTGGTCCTTGCTTTCAGAAAAGACTGACATATCCATGGCCTGGTGCCTAGGTGATGTGGCTCTCCGGCTCACTCCCAAGAGGTGGCATTGTGACTTATACCTTGGTTCAGCTCACAGGTGCAATAATGACTAGCATACCTTGTGAGTTGAAGCAGCCAGTAGAAGAGATACTGACTCTCATATTTAGGCTTAGAAAAATGAGTAAGGCCCCGTGTCTCCTCTTTATATGAAGATTACAGAAAGTTACCCCTCTTACATTCACACAAAGTATTTGGGTACTACAGTGCCATGACAAATATTCTCCTGCTTGTGTTGTTCCCACATGGGACATCATGACATGTTTCTGAATCCAACACCAGGGTAATGTTATTCTCTTGCCTGGAATGTTGTGACATCTCTCTGCACCCATCACCCCGGTGATTTGACTTCTTTCTCCTGCCTGGTCCCGGCTCACAGAGGGCATTGTGATATATCACTCAGCTCAGCACCTATATCATGTGACTCTCCACTCATGCCTCAACCATGCTCACTAGGGTGATTGTGAAATATGACTTGGTCTATCCCATAGGTTTTGTGACTTTCTTCTTCTTCCTGAGCCCTAACACAGAAAGCATTGGGATATACTTCAGGCTGTCTTGCCTAGGTGAGACTCTTTTCTGCCTAGGCCCTCTTCCCAGGGGATATTGTGACATATTGCTGGACCCAACACCTGGATGATGATGTGACTGTCTTATACTGCTTGGACTCTGCCCAAGAAGGAATTGTGATGTATCATTGAGCCAAGAACCTAGGTGTTATTACTCTCCTCTTCTGCCTGGGCCCTGCATACATTCTATGTTGTGACATATGACTGGAATGAAAACCTAGGTGTTGCAGTTCCTCTACCCAGGCCTTGTCAACAGGGTATTATGACATCTTTTTGTTCATCACTTAGGTGTTGTGACTCTTTTCTTCTGCCTGGGTCTTGACAAAAAAAGGGATTGAGGCATGTCCCTTGATCTAGCATTTAGGTGATGTGACTGTCTTATTTGACTGGGACTTGCATATTTGGGGTATTGAGACATATGGCTGAGCCCTACATTAATGGGGTTTAAGGCTCCTGCCTTGGCCCTGCCAACAGAAAGCCTTTTTACATATCCCTGAATCCATCATCTAGGTTGTGTGACTCTCCTCTTCTGCTGGCAATCTGCCCACAGGAAAGACTGAGACACATTGCTGGGCCCACCATTGAGATGATGTGTCTTTCCTGCCTGGGTATTGCCCACAGGAAGCATTGTAACATATCACTGGGCCCAGCACCCAGGTGATGTGACTATGCATCCTGTGCCCTGCTTTCAGGAAGGGATTGTAAAATATCCCTGACTGAGCACCCAGGTAATGTGACTCTTCTACCTGGTCTTTGTCCTCAGGGAAGATTGCAATGTATGTCTTGCCCAGCTCCCAGCTGATGTGACTCTCCTGCTCACTCTCTACCCATAGGTATGATTATGACATATATTTTGGCCCAGCTCACAGGTAGGATGCTGACCCTCTTTCCTCGAACCAGTCAATATAAAAGATACTTTTGACCAGGTGTGGTGGCTCACACCTGTAATCCCAGCACTCTGAGAGGCCAAGGCAGGTGGATTATGAGGTCAGGATTTCAAGACCACCCTGGCCAACATGGCGAAACCCCATTTCTACTAAAAATACAAAAAATTAGCTGTGAGTGGTGGCAGGCCCCTATAATCCCAGCTACTCAGGAAGCTAAGGCAGAGAATCACTTGAACCCAGAAGGTGGAGGTTGCAGTGAGCTGAGATTGCACCATTGCCCTCCAGCGTGTGTGACAGAGAGACTCTGTCTCAAAAACAAAACAAAACAAAACAAAAAAAGAAAAACTTTAATAGCTAGGCTTAGTGAAATAGGTAAGATCTTGGGTCTCCTCTTTGTATGAAAGTTGTAGGGAACTACCACTCTTTTATTTTATATAAAGCCCTCCAGTGGTACACAGGAGTCATCACAGGGCCCAGAACACAAGCGAGATTGTGTTTCTCATATGCATACCCAGCCAACTGTTAGGATTGTCACCCTCACACCTAAACAGAGCGTTCTGGGGAAATGCTGAATCTCCTATGCAGATGCAGTCTGCAGTTAAAATTCTGACTGTCATATGTGAACACCTGGCCATAGTTTAGATTGTGACTCATTCCTAAACCCAGCTCATAGAGAGGTCAGGCCTCTGCCATCTAGACTCAGCCAATAGGAAAGATGTTGACTCTTATACATGGACTAAGGACCACAGGTCCAATCATGGGTGCGTACCGGCACGAAGGTCTCAGCAGATGTTGAGTCTTGTACATACCTTGAATGGTAGAGAGACTGTCCTCACAGGGCCCAGCACACAGGTGAAATTGTGACACTGCTTTAGACAGGTAGCCAATCATAAAGACTGTCATCCTTCCACATGAACACAGCCCACTGTTGAGGTTCTGAATCTCCCACCTGGAAGCAGTGGAAAGTTGGAGAATTAACTCTCATACATGGATCTGGTCCATAAGTGGGTCAGTGAATCTCAGACCAAGATTCCCTATAGCTGTGAGGCTGTGACTGCACTAAGGGGAAATTCTTCAGAAGGAATCAAGTCTCTTTTGTGCAGATCTAGTTTAGAGATTGTAACTTGTACTTAGACCAAACCTACAACTGGGACATGTGTGGGATTGTGTCTCATCCCTGGACCTTCTTGTAGGTGTGATTCTGATGTAAGCCTCTCCCCTCTCCCCTGAATGATTTGACTCTCTTGCCTGGGTCTACCCTCTAGTAGAGATTATGACATGTCATTTTGCCCAGTGTGTAGCTGATGTGATCTATTCTCCTGTCTTGGCTCTGCCCATAGAGGACACTGTGATGTATTTACTGGCCCTGGTCCCAGATTATGTGACTTCTGCCTATTACTAGGCCAAATAAGGTGACATTACTCTCTGGATTTGGTCCTCCTCTCAAAAGTCATTGTGACATATTGCTGGGCCCAGCACAAAAGTGGTTTGAGTCTCATGCCTGGACTCTGCTTACAGGGGCATTGTGACATATCTCTGGGCCTATTAACTATTTCATGTGACCCTCCTTTTTCACCTGGGCTTTGCCTATAGAAGACATTGTGACATATCTCTTGGCTCTGCACCCAGGTGACTTGACTTGCCTCTTCTGCCTGGGCTATACCTACAGGGAATATTCATACATATCTGTGGCCTCAACATGTAGATGATGTGACTTTTTTTTTCTTGGACCCGTTTACAGTGGGAATTGTAACATATCACTTGGCTTAGCATTTGTGTGATGCGACTCTTTTCTCATGCCTAGGCCCTGCCCAGTGGGGTGATTGTGACGTGTATCTGGGTGTAGCCCCTGGGTTGTATGACACTCCTCTTTTCCATGATCCCTACCTATAGCATGCATTGTGAAATCTCTGGTTTACTCACCTTGGTTATGTGACTTTCTTTTATTTGCCCTTCCATCAGGGGGCACTGTGACATATTTCTGTGCCCATTATCTAGATGATGTGACTGTCTTCACCTGCCTGTCCCACCCAAAGGGGACATTATGACATATCTTGGAACTAACTTTCTATATAATGTGCCTCTTCTCTGCTGCCCAAGACAAGCCTAAAGAAAAGATTCTTTAGACCCCTGTGATATATCTCAGGGCCCGGCACCCAAATGTCATAACCCTCCTGTCTGGGCTCTGCCTAGAGGAAATATTATGACATGTCACTGGGCCCAGAACACAACTGATGTATCTCTTCTGCCTGGGCCTTGCCCATAAAGGGGATTGAGACATACTCCAGGTGAAGAATCAAGGTAATGTTACTCTTATTTCTCAACCTTTCCCAGAGGTAAGATTGTGACATATAACTCAACCCAACACACAGATGAGATTTTTACTCTTGTAGGCAAACCCAGCCAAAAGTTACATTGTCACTGTAACACATGAACAAAGACCACTGTTGAGGTCCTAAATCTCATATGTGAAAACAGCCAACTGTTGGAATTGGGAATGTCATGTGTATATCCTACCAGAAGTGAGATGGTGACTCACTCTGGATTCAGCTCATGGGAATGGTGATGAGTCTCATACCTGGACCCAGCTAAAAAGAGATGTTGACTCTTATAACTAGGTTTTGGGGTCTGGATCCTTTACTTGTAGGAAGGTAACAAGATTATGACACTCCTGTATGTTGTATAAAGCTCTTGGGAAATACAAAGTGTCATTATAGGGCCCAGTCCACAGGTGAGATTGTGACTCTTCTATGCACACCTAGCCAGTAGTTTGAATTGCCATGCTCATACATACACTGAGCCTACTGGCAAGGTCCTAAATCTTACACATGAACCTATTCCACCATTGAAATTGTTCTATCATATGTGGATCTAGCCACAGGTTAGATGCTGAAAAATGTCTGAACCCAACTCACTTGCACAATGGACCCAGCCAATAGAAGATATATTGACTCTTGTATCTAGGCTTACATCAACAGTGAGGTTTTGGGTTCTCTAGTTGTATAAATGTCACAGAGGATTATCACACTTATATTGTATAATGTCCTCAGGGTTATAAAGAAAGTGTCATTACATAACTCAGCACAAAGTGAAGATTGTGACTTTCAAATGCACACTCAGCCAACAGTAAGAATTGTCATTCACACACATGAATAGAACCCACCGGTGAGGTCCTGAATTTTACTCACAGATGCAATCCACAGTTGTCATTTTTTTTTGTTTTGTTTTTGTTTTTTTTGTTTTTTTTTTTTGAGACGGAGTTTCGCTCTTGTTACCCAGGCTGGAGTGCAATGGCGCGATCTCGGCTCACCGCAACCTCCGCCTCCTGGGTTCAGGCAATTCTCCTGCCTCAGCCTCCTGAGTCGCTGGGATTACAGGCACGCACCACCATGCCCAGCTAATTTTTTGTATTTTTAGTAGAGACGGGGTTTCACCATGTTGACCAGGATGGTCTCGATCTCTTGACCTCGTGATCCACCCGCCTCGGCCTCCCAAAGTGCTGGGATTACAGGCTTGAGCCACCGCGCCCGGCCCACAATTGTCATTTTTAATGTCATGTGTGTATCTAACCACAGGTGGAATAGTGACTCATATCTGAGCCCAATGAAGAGGCACAGCAATGACTTTTATATCTGGATTCAGCCAATGTGAGTAATGTTGACTCTTATAGTTGGGCATCGGACAACAGGTTTACACAGCACTAATTTCTCACAGGGGATTGTGAGTCTCACCCCAACAATATAAAGCCCTCTGATGGTACATAAGAGGACCCAGAACACAGCTGAGATTGTGATTCTTATATGTACTTCCAGCCCACAGTAAAAATTGTCACCCTTCCACACCTGGACACAGTTGAAAGTTGGAATTACAATCCTTATATGTAGATTTTGTCTACAGGTAGATGGTGATTCTAGAACCAGGATTCATTACATCTGTGAGGTTTCGTTTCTGATGCCAGGACACAGTCTACAGGTGAAATTGAGACTCACATGCCTGAGTCTAGCCCATCATTGAGATTGTGACTCACGTACTTGAATGCAACTCACAGAAGGTGTTGACTTTCCTACCTGAAGCTGGAACATTTGTGGAATTGTGAATCTTACCCCTGGATTCTCCCACAAGTGTGATTGTGACATATACTTCTGCATACACCTGAGTGATTTTACTTTCCTGCATGGGCACAGACCTCAGAGGAGATTGTGACATATACCCGGGTCAAGCACCTAGGTGATGTGACTCTCTTGCTTGAGCCCTACACACAGAGGGTATTGTGAAATATCACTGGGCCTAGCACTTGGGTCATCTGACTCTTATCTTTAGCCTGAGCCCTGCCAACAAAGCCATTGTGAAATATCACTGAGCCCAGCACCTCAGTGATGTGACTGTACTGCCTGGGCCCTGCCTAGAGTAGGTATTGTGATATGCCTCTGAACTCGTTACCTAAGTGATGTAACACTCCTCTTTTGCCTGCATTCTGTCCCTTGAAAATGGAGTGACATACCACAGGTACTTAGGTGATATGATTCTCTTTTGCCTGTGACATGGCAACAGAAGATTGAATCATTTTAGCAAGCCCAGATTGCAAGTGATGTAAACCTGTATTCTAGGCCTTGCCCACAGGAGGTATTGTGATTTGACTCTGTGGCCACAATATTAGATGTTGTGACTCTTCTATTCTCTCTAAGCCATGCCAGCAGAGGGGGATTGTAACATGTCTTTGGGACAGCACAAATGTAATGTAAAATTCCTGCCTGGGCTGTACCCATAGATATTGTGACATGTCACTGGTAACAGCATGCAGATAATTTAACTCTCCTTTCTGGGACCTGAATACAGGAGATACTGTAACATACCTTTAGCCCAGCACTTAAAATGCATGTCTCCCTTAACTTGTTTCTTTTCCACAAATGGGATTTTGACATGTAAGTGCACCCGGCGTACAGATGAGATTGTGACTCTTGTATGCTCAGTCAGCCAACAGTTATGAATGTCACTCACACATGGACAGAGACCTTTGGTGTGGTCCTGAGTCTTGTATATGGACACAATCCACAGTTGGAACTTTGACTGTGATATGTAGATTCAGCCACAGGTGTGATGTTAGCTCACAGGCACAGTGATGGCTCTCAGAACTGGACCCAGCCAATAAAAACCACGTTGACCTTTATAGTAGCCTTAAGAAAACTGGTAGGGTCCTGGGTCTCCTACCTGTATGAAAGTCATGACAGATTATGAAACTTATGCATATTATATAATGTCCCCTCGCAGTACAGAGTTTTATTTCAGGAGCCAGCACACAGGTGAGATTATGACTTTGATATGCAGACACAGCTAACAGTATTGTCACCTTGGTGCTAGGCCCAGCAGTACAACACAATCTTTTTTTTTTTAGGCAGAACCCTAATAGCAGAAAAGAATCACATCACCTAGGTGGTGGGTCCAGCAATATGTCACTATACCCTTTGAGAAAAGAAGACAGGTAAGATAGTCACATCAACTAGGTGAAAGGCCCAGCAATATTTCACAATCTTCTCTGGAGTCAGAAACTGGATAATAGAGGAGTGATATCAGCTTGGTTCTAGGCCCAGTGAAGTGTCATGTTAGGTGTTAAGTACATGAGTCACAATCTCAATGGTGTATTGGATTCATGCATGACAGCATCAATCTGTCCTGTGAACCGCCCTCTTGGTAGAGTGACAGTCTCACAGGTTTGCTGAATGTTGGTTGGCAAGTCAGAAACCCAAACGTAAACCAAAGCTGCATTGAGAGTCAATGTATAACTTTTTACTGGCTTTGGGTGTGAGATTCAGAACCTCAACAGTGGGCTGTGTTAATGTGGGATGATTACAGTCTATACTGCTGGCTGGGTGTGCATATTAGTGTCACAATCTCAGCTGTGCGCTGTGCTCAGGCAGAAAAGTAGAGTCAAAGCACCTAGGTGAATAAGAAATTTTATTCTCTTTTATTAACCTTTTCTATACTTCTATGGGCAAAGCCAATGGAGGAGAGTTGCATCCCTTATGTTTTAGACTCAGCTATATGTCACAATGCACAACGTATGCAGGGCCCAGTTAGTAGAGGGAAGTCAAATAACCTAGGTGCTGGACCCAGTGATACATCACAATACCTCCTTGGAGAGGCCCCAAGCAGTAGAGTCACATCATCTCAGTGCTGTGTGCAAAAACGTGTCACAATACCCACTGAGTGGATGGCTCACTCTTGAAAGTCACACAAGCTAGGTGAGGAACCCAAAAATATGTTGCAATGCCCCTGGGGGTAGGGCTCAGAAGGAAAAGAAAAGTTACATAATTTAGGGGCTGGGCCATCTTCATGTCACAATCACTCCAGTAGAAAGAGATAAAGCATGAGAGGTGTGATGCATCACACAGATGCTGTGCCCAGCAATATGTCATATTCCAGTTGGGCATGTTGGCTTACCCCTGTAATCCCAGCACTCTGGGAGACTGAGGTAGGTGGATCACCTGAGGTCAGGAGTTCAAGACCAGCCTGGCCAATGCTGCAACACCCCATCTCTACTAAAACTACAAAAATTAATGAGGCATGGTGGCATGTGCCTGTAACCTCAGCTACTAGAGGGGCAGAGGAAGGAGTATCACTTGAACCTGGGCTGTGGAGGTTGCAGTGAGCCGAGATTGTGCCACTGCACTCCAGCCTGGGCAACAGAGTGAGACTCTATCTTAAAAAAAAAAAAAAAATTCACATTTCTCACGTGGACAGGTCCTGTGAAGAAAATGAGTCATCATCCAGGTGATGGGCCCAGAGACATGTCTCCATGACCCCTGTCACCTGTGTGCTGGGCCCAATAATAAGTAACTGCCTTCTGTGGGCATGGCCAGGCAAGAGAGGAGAGTCACATCACCTAAGTGCCGGTCCTAGAGATAGGCCACAATCTATTCTATGGGCATAGTTCAAGTAAGAAGAGGAAAATCACATTATCTAGGTGATTGGCTCAGAGCTATGTTACAATCCCCTGCAAGGTGGCATCCAGGCAGGAAACTCAAATCACCTTGGTGCTGAGCTCAGCAATATATCACAATCGCCCCTGTAGGTAGAACCTGAGAAAAAGAGTCACATCAATTAGATGTGGGCCCACTGATAGGTCATAATCCTCCATTTGGGCAGAAACCAGGCAGTAGAAAGGCTCGCATCACCTGTGATATTTGCACATAGATATGTCAAAATTCTCCCTGCAGGCAGACCCCAGGCAGGAGGCTTACATAACATGGGGGTCAGTCCAAAAAATATGTCACAATGACCCATATGGGCTGGGCACAGGCAGAAGAGACATATAACCTGAGTGCTGAGTACAGGGCCTAGAAACATACGACAATGCTCCATGTAGACAGGGCCAAGGCAGAAGAATAGAATAGCATCACCTAGGTTCTGGGTCCAGTGATATGTCACAATTTCATCTGTGGGCTGGTCCCAGGTGGGAGACTCAAATCATGCTGGGTGCTGGGCACATGATATGTCACAACCACACCTGCAGAAAGGGCCAGGGATGAGATTAACAATCCTGCACCTATCCCAGTTTTAGGTATGAGAGTCAACACATCCTGAATCTTGGGTCCAACTGCATGAGGCACAATCTCATCAGTGAACTGGATCTATGGATCAGAGTCTCAAGTCTTATGGCAGATTGTGTTGACTTAGTTAAGTCCCAGCCTCCTTGGTGTGCTGAATACTGGTGTGAGAGTCACCAACCCACCTGTGGACCACATTTATGTATAAGAGCCTTTTTTTTTTTTTTAATCTTCTGGGTGTGAGATTCAGAACCTCAACAGTGCACTGTGTTGATGTAGGAGGTTGACCATCTTTACTTTCAGCTGGGTGTTCATGAGTGCCACACTTCCGCTTGTCTGCTGGGCTCTGTAAATACAGGAGTCACAATCTCAGTGGTGGATTGGAACCCTGCATGAGAGCCTTAATCCCTTCTGTGGACTGTGTCTCCTTAGTCACAGCCTTACGAGTGTGCTGGGTCATGATCTGAAAGTCACCAGCCCTCCTTTTGACTGGATCCATGTGTGAAAGTCAATTATCCACCCTTTGACTGCTTCCAGTTGTGAGATTCAGTTCCTCAGCTATGGACTGTGTTCATTTGGAAAGATGACGATCTTGACCGTTGAGTGAGTGTGCATATGAATGTCATATGCATATGAGTGTCATATTCTCGTCTGTGTTCTTGGTCCTGTTAGGACACTCTCTGTACCATCCATGGGCTTTACACATTATGTATGAGCGTCACAATCTGCTCTGACCAATCTACGCTGATATGCACCCATGATTGTACCTGTGGCCCTAAGTCCAGCTATGAGAGTCAGTATCTCTTCTATTGGGAGAGTCCATCTATATCAGAAAGTTTTTGCCTATCTATAAGCTGGGTTTATTAAAGGGTCACTAACCCAGCAGTGGCCAGATGTTCACATATGACAGTCACAATTTTAATTTGGATGGTGTTTACTTGTGAGATTCAGGACCTCAGAATTGCACCCTGTCCATGTGTGAGGGTGACAATTTTAATGACTGGCAGATTGTGCATACAAAAAACACAATCTGTGCTGTGTCCTGTGATGACACTGTTTGTATCACATGATGGCTGTATATTGTATATGAGTAAGTGGTAATTCTCTATGACATTTGTATAAAGAAAAGGCCCATGATTTTATCCATTCCCCTAAGCCTAGCTCTTAGAGTCAGTATATCTTCTATTAATTTTTTGTTGTTGTTTAAATTTTATCATTGTATCTGTGATCTGGGCAAATATATATATCAACATTCCTCCTGTGTGTAGAAAATGAGTAAAAAAGTTATATCACCTTGGTGCTAGCCGAGGAATATGTCACAATCTTTTTGGAGGGCAAAGACCAGGCAGCAGAGTAGTATCACCTTGATGTTTAGCCAGGAATATGTTAAAATACCCTCCTGAAAGCAGAGCACAGTTGGCAGAGTTGCATCACCTGAGTGCTGGGCCCAGTGTTATAGCTCAATACTTTTTGTGGCCAAGACCTGGGCAGGAGAGACATGTCACCTGTTTTCTGGGCCTGATAATAGGTTACAGTCTTCCCAGTAGAAAGAAGAGTTACTACTTTTTGCTGATGAATACAAAAATATGTCACAATTTCCTTGTAGGTAGGGTCCAGACATAAGCCTCTAATTCCAACTCTGGCTCTGCCAGTTTCTTATGACTTACCATATACTTTTTATTTCTGTTATGCCCCAGGAATGAGTTTCTCAGTGACTTTTAAAACAGTTTGTCTCCCTGCTTTAAATAAACATTGCCCTCTTGAATTCGAGGACTGATGTTCTGTTGAGTATATGAAGGCTTCCCATAAGTATTCTTCTTGCTTCCGATCACTTTCTCCTGTAGCCTTCATTTCTCTAATTATGTTCCTGCTCTTCTCAATATGCATCAAGACCTTCAAGATCATATATGAAAGGAGTGGGGAGGAATTATAGTCTCTTTTTGGCAGTTAGCTGAAAAATGGGTTTCACATTTACTGAAAGAACATGGGAAGTGGAAATCTGAGAAGTGGAAATCTCTTACTGAGAGTCAGTAGAGGTCAGCAGAGTCGATGATATAGGCTGGCCTAAGGCCACAGATGCAAAAGACCCATAAACAGAAATCAGAGATCAAAAGTTAGGTGTTTATGGTAAGACTTGTTATTCCAGAACCCTAAGGATGAAGATGGGCCCCACAGTTCAGTATCTCCTCTGTTCTCAACTGGGTAACTAGTGGATAACATACAACCAGTAATCAGCGGCTTCCCAATAAGATCTCAGGAGTTGGGTGAGTGGGGAAAAGTAATGCAAGACCCTGGAAGTATGGCAACATATAAAACCCCAAGTCAAAATGTCACATGGTGCACTTGTCCTTTAAGTCACCCACTTGGCTCTCTTCCAAGTGTACTTTCTTTCCTTTTGCTTCTGTTCTACAGCTTCTTACTACACTTTAACTGCTGCTCTAAAACTTGCCTCAGTCTCTCCTGCTTTATGCCCCTCAGTTGAGTTCTTTCTTCTGAGAAGGCAAGAATTGAGGTTCCTGCAGATTAATACCCATATGAATTCACTTCCAGTAACAGGTAGGAGAAAAGAGTAACATCACCTAGGTTCTGGTTCAGAAATATGTCACAATACCATATTAGGGGACAGTCCAGGAAAAAGAGTCATATTACCTAGATGAAGTGCTTAGAGGTATGTTACAATGCCCCCTGAGATAGGACTCAGGAAGAAGAGAAGAGTTAAATAACCTAGAAGTTGTACCCAGCTATATGTCACAATCAGCTCAGTAAGAAAAGTCAAGGCATAAGATGAGAGGCACATCATGTAGGTGCTGGGTCAAGTGATATGTCACAATCTCCTTTGTGGACAGGTACCAGGAAGAAAAGGAGACACATTATCTAGCAGAAGAGCCCAAAGGTATGTAATGATTACTGTGGGCAAGAATCAAGACAGTAGAATCATATCACCTGTGTGCTGGGCCCAGTGGTAAGTCACTCTTTCTTCTGTAGGCATAGCCCAGGCAGGAGGGCAGAGTTACCTCACCTAGGTGCTGGGCCCAGAGATATGTCATGTTCTCTCCTATGAGCAAAGAGCAGGTATAACAAGATAAACACTTCAAATAGCTTAGCTTCCAAAGATATGTCACAATGGTCTCTATGGTCAGGGTACATGCAGGAGACTTACATCAAGTTGACTTGTGGGTCCAACAATACATCACAATGTTTTCTGAAAAGGTGGTCAAGGTAAAAAAAAAACAATGTCACTTTGGTATTGGGCCCAGTGACATGTCACTGTCTCTCATGTGAGCAGATATCAGGCAAGAGAAGTGAATCACATCACCTTAGTTATGAGCACAGACATATGTCACAAGGCCCCAATTCGGTAGTGCCATGGCAGGAGAATAGTGTCACATCACCTAGGTGCTGAGTCCAGTGATACACCACAATCCCATCTGTCAGCTGAGCCCTGACAAGAGAGTTAAATAACTCAGGTACTGGGAGAGACATATGTCACAATAACATCTGCAGGAAGGTCCAGGGATGAAATTAACAATTTCATAAATGTACCAGTTTTAGGTATAAGTGTAAAAACCTCCTTAATGTTGAGTCTAAGTATATGAGTCACAATCTCAACAGTGGACTGCATGAGACCCTTTATTCCTCCTGTAAACTTTATCTTCTTAGTAAAATCACCGTTTCACAGGTGTGCTGAATCATGATGTGGGAGTCACCAATCTACCTATGGACCAGATCTATGTGTGCAAGTCAATTTTCCAACTTTTGACTGCCTTTGGGTGTAGGATTCAGAAACTCCACAGTGGGCTGTGTGATGTCACCAGTTGAAGGACTATTCATGCACAGAAGGGTTGTTATTGTAATCATCATGGCTTCTGTTGTTTTTGCCTTGCTAAGAATACATGTGTAGCTTATAATTGTGCTAGAAAACCATAAGGGTTTTGGTTAAATCACCTGCTTTTGTATGTTATAAAGTAGACAGAATATTGGCCAAAATAGATTAAAATTCTACAAACATGGAGTCAGGTTTTTCTTGGAGGCTTAGGAAAGACAAACCTGGAAATAACCCAATGAAAGGCTAATTAGAAACTCAGAGACATTTTAACTATTTGTCCTTTATCTAACTATAACCTGGAAGCTCCCACCTCACTTTGCTTTGTCTTACCTTTCTGGACAATGTACATCTTACATATAGGAATGAATGTCACCTGTCTCCCTAAAATGCATAAAAGAAATCTGTGCCCCAACAACCTTGGACACACATTGTCACAACCTCCTGAGACTCTGTCGCAGATGTGTCCCTAGCCTTGGCGAAATAAACTTTCTAAATTGAGCCCTGTCTCAGATACTTTTGGGTTTAAATTAGTAATTTCAGGTAGAAATTAAAATTCTTCTTAAAATAGAAATAAACAAAAGAACTAGTTAAACAGAAAAATGAATAAAAGTCTGCTCAAGGCCATGCACAGTGGCTCACATCTGTAATCCCAGAGATACAAAAATTAGCCAGGCATGGTTGCACACACCTGTAATCCCAGCTACTCAGTAGGCCGACGCAGGAGAATCACTTGAACCCATGAGGCGGAGGTTGCAGTGAGCTGAGATTGCACAATTGCACTCCAGCCTGGTGACAAGAGCAAAACGCGGTCTCAAAAAAAGAAAATAAAAAGTCTAAAATTTATCTGGTATGACAAAAGATCCTTAACAGCAAAAGCATTCAAGCAAAAAAAAAAAAAAAAAATCTGAAGGTATCATCCTATCTGACTTTGAAATATACTGCAAAGCTATAGTGACAAAAATAGTGTGGTACTTGAACAAAAACAGTCATATAGGCCAATGGAACATAAAAGAGAAACAAGAAATATATTTATGTATTTACAACTAATGTATTTTTGATACAGGTGACAGTTTCTTAGGAAAAGGACAGTATCTTCAATAAATGATGTTGAGAAAACTTTATAGCCACATGCAGAGCAATAAGTCCCTCATCTTACTCCATATATAAAAATAAACTCAAAATATATTAAATACTTACATGTAAGGCCTGAAACTCTGAAACTACTACAAAAAATATAGACTGAAGGCCCTATAAGATTGGTTTGGGCAGTAAATTTTTTTAATTAAACCTCAAAATCCCAGGAAACTAAAGAAAAAATAGACGAGTCAGATTACTTCAAATTAAAAAGTTGCTGCACAGAATCTGATACAATCAATAAGACAACTAATAAATCGGAGAACATTCTGCAAATCATACATGTGACAAGGGGTGAATATCAAGATTATGTAAGAAACTGACTATATAATAAAAAACAAATAACTATTAAAAATGAGCAAAAAACTTATTTTTTCACAAAAAGACATATATATGACCATAGATATTTTAAAATGCTCAGTGTCACTTATTATCAGAAAAAGGCAAGCCAAAAATATATGCGACATAAAATCACTCATATTGGAATGACTCTTATTAAAAAGAAAAAAAAAAGTGTTGGTAAAAATGTGAAGAAAAGGGAATGCTTGCATACCCCTGGTTTGAGTGTAAATAAGGACAGCCATTATAAAAACTGAAACAAATGTCTCAGTAAATCGCAAATCAAACTACCATATAACACAGCAATTTCACTATTGGATACATATACACACACACACACACACACACAAATTAGAATTAAAAAATTTGCACTTCTATGTTGTTTGCAATACTCTTCACAATAGCAAAAATATAAAATCAACATCTAATGAGTAAACAGAGACAATGTAGTATATATACCCGATGAGATACTATTTATCTTTTAGAAAGAAAATTCTATTATGTTCAATCACATGGATTAAACTAGAAGACATTATATTAGTTTAAATAAGCCAGGCACAGTAAGATTAAAATTTTATGATTTTACCTACACATGAATTATATAAAATTTAAACTCACTGAAGTAGAGAGTAAAATTGTGACCACCAGATGCCAAGGTATTTAGAAGGGGGCTCCAGAAAGATGTCTGTCAAAGAATACATAATTAGAGGCTGGGCGCGGTGCCTCAAGCTTGTAATCCCAGCACTTTGGGAGGCCGAGGCGGGTGGATCACGAGGTCAAGAGATCGAGACCATCCTGGTCAACATGGTGAAACCCCGTCTCTACTAAAAATACAAAAAATTAGCTGGGCATGGTGGCGCGTGCCTGTAATCCCAGCTACTCAGGAGGCTGAGGCAGGAGAATTGCCTGAACCCAGGAGGCGGAGGTTGCGGTGAGCCGAGATCGCGCCATTGCACTCCAGCCTGGGTAACATGAGAAAAACCCCATCTCAAAAAAAAAAAAAAAGAATAATTAGAGTGGATAGAAGTAATACAGGCAAAAGATTTATTGTACAGCATATTGTCTAAAGTTAATAGTAATGTATTTTTGAAAAATACTGGGACAATGTGATGTGCTGTCACCACAAAAATGTTAACTATGTGAGGTAAAGCATTAATTACCTAAAATTAAGCATCTGACAATGCATATAATATATATATATATATACACACACTTTAAAACATCATGTCTTACAGAATATGCTTTATCTGGCAAGTTGAAAATATATATTTAAAATATTATAGAAGGATACTGTTTTTTTCAAATACTCTCGTGTCTTTGTCATTAACTTGGCTAAATAGTATCAAAAATAGTTCTGTGCTGTTTTTGTCATTTAATTTTTTAGTCATAACCATAGGAGCTCTGACATTTAACATCATGTTCTGAACCCAGTACCATGCGTGAGAGGAGCCAATGTACATTAGAGCTTTTAAGCTTGAGACAGCAGGAGTTTCTGGTGCTGATTGCAATGGTATGAAAGATATTAACAGAGCAGGTGTTGCTTATGGTCTCAAGACTGGCCACTGTTTGAACACAGTAAGCAAATTTGCATGCAAAATAACAGGAAACGTTTTAATACAAAAGCTGTTATAATTTCTTCTCCAAAATTTTTCCAGAGAAAGTGACCAAAGAGTTGCCTAGAGGGAGGTGACTTAAAAAAACAGAACAAAACAAAAAACAAAAAAAAACTGTAGACTGAACTTCACCCCCTACAAAAATTATGAGTGAAAAATTTCTCCAAATTGTAATATGAAAAATAAACATTATTTAAAATTTTTAATCCTAAGAGTATATTCTATTATTTTGCAACATTTAACATTTACACTTAAAAATAGGAGTCTGTATGAACATTTAAGTTGTACTGTTATCATAGAAAATTTAGAATTCTTTACTTACTTAACTCTCATAAATTTAATTCCTAAGATATATTTTGTAACAAATTTTATAATTGCCACACTTCGTGTAAGAATCCAGTAAGATTCTTCTTTTACAAAGAAACAACAACAACAATAAACAATGCAAACTGATTTAATTCTTTCACATGTGGACAGTGTATGCCTCATATTTTAATTAACTAATCCGGAAGTTATATTGGTAAGAAAATTCTCCACTTAAAACCAATTTTTTAGCACATTAAAAATACCAACTTTCAGCTAAGCATGGTGGCTTGTGCCCGTAATCCCAGCACTTTGGGATGCCAAGCTAGGTAGATCCTGGCTCACTGCAACCTCCGCCTCCCTGGTTCAAGCGATTCTCCTGCCTCAGCCTCCCAAGTAGCTGGCAGTACAGGCATGTGCCACCATGCCCGGCTATTTTTTTTTTAATTTTTAGTAGAGATTGGATATCACCATGTTGGCCAGGATGGTCTTGATCTCTTGACCTCATGATCTGCCCACCTTGGCCTCCCAAAGTTCTGGAATTACAGGTGAGCAACAGTTTTCAAACCTTTGTGACAGTGTTCATATTTGTTAAGATTTATCTTCTGTATGAATTTTCTTATGTTTAGTAAGAGTTGAAGACCAGTTAAAGACTTTGTTACATTCTTCACATTTGTAGGATATGAATTATCTTATGTGTGATAAGGTGTGAGAAATGGTTACAGGCTTTGCCACACTCTTCACATTTGTAGGGCTAGTTTCCATTATGAATTATCTTATGTTCAGTAAGGTTTAAAAACCAGTTAAAAGCCTTGCAACATTCTTCATGTTTCCAAGGTTTCTCTCCAGTATAAATTGTTTATTAAGAATTGAAGAATGGGCCGGGCGCGGTGGCTCACACCTGTAATCCCAGCACTTTGGGAGGCCGAGGCGGGTGGATCATGAGGTCAAGAGATCGAGACCATCCTGGTCAACATGGTGAAACCCCGTCTCTACTAAAAATACAAAAAATTAGCTGGGCATGGTGGCGTGTGCCTGTAATCCCAGCTACTCAGGAGGCTGAGGCAGGAGAATTGCCTGAACCTAGGAGGCGGAGGTTGCAGTGAGCCGAGATCGCGCCATTGCACTCCAGCCTGGGTAACAAGAGTGAAACTCTGTCTCAAAAAAAAAAGAATTGAAAAATGGTTATGACATTATTCACATTTCTAGGGTTTCTCTACCATTGAATTATCTTGTTTAGTAAGAGTTGAGGACTGGCTAAAAGTTTTGTCACACTCTACATATTTGTAAGGTTTTTCTCCAATATGAATTTTCTTATGTCTAGTAAGGTTTGAGAATTGGTTGAAAGCATTGCCACATTCTTCACATTTCTAAAGTTTGTCTTCAGTATAAACTATCTTACGTTGAGTAAGGTCTGAAAACCAGTTAAAAGCTTTGCCGTATTTTTATATTTGTTGGGCTTCTCTCCAGTATGAATAATGTTATGTTCAATAAAATTTGAGGACCAGTTAAAAGCTTTGCCACATTCTTCACATTTGTAGAATTTGTCTCTAATATATCTTACATTCAGTAAGATTTGAGAACCTGTTAGAAGCTTTGCCACATTTTTCATATTTGTAAAGTATCTCTCCAGTATGAATTATCTTATGTTCAGTAGATTTTGAGAAGCACTTAAAAGTTTTGCCAAATTCAGAGGCTGGGCGTGGTGGCTCACGCATGTAATCCAAGCACTTTGGAGGCCAAGGTGGGCGGATCACCTGAGGTCGGGAGTTCAAGACCAGCCTGACCAACATGGTGAAACCCCCTCTTAAAAAAAAAAAAAAAATGGGCCAGGCACGGTGGCTCAAGCCTGTAATCCCAGCACTTTGGGAGGCCGAGGCGGGTGGATCACGAGGTCAAGAGCTCGAGACCATCCTGGTCAACACGGTGAAACCCCGTCTCTACCGAAAATACAAAAAATTAGCTGGGCATGGTGGCGCGTGCCTGTAATGCCAGCTACTCAGGAGGCTGAGGCAGGAGAATTGCCTGAACCCAGGAGGCGGAGGTTGCGATGAGCCGAGATCGCGCCATTGCACTCCAGCCTGGGTAACAAGAGCGAAACTCCAACTCAAAAACAAAAAAAAAAAAAAAAAAAAAAAAAAAGTTTTGCCAAATTCTTTGCATTTGTAGCATTTCTCTACAGTATAAATTATTTTATGTTGTGTAAGGTTTGAGGACTGGCTAAAAGCTTTGCCCATTCTTCACATTTGTAGTGTTTGTCTCTAGCATGAATTATCTTACATTTAGTAAAATTTGAAGAGTGATTAAAAGTTCTGCCACATTCCTCACATTTGTAGGGTTTCTCTTTAGTATGAATTATCTTATGTTCAGTAAGATATAAGAACTGGTTAAAAGTTTTGCCATATTATTCACATTTGTGGAGTTTATCGTTTTTGAGAATTCTCTCATTTTGAGTAAGAGCTGAGCAATGGCAATGGTTAGAAACTTTACACATTTATTACATTTGTAGGGTTTTTCTCCAGTATCAATTATTTTATGTGTATTAAGGTGTGAGGACTGGTTAAAGGCTTTGCCATGTTCTTCACGTTTGTAGGGGTTCTCTCCAGTATGATTTATGTTTAGTAAGATTTGAGAAATGGTTAAAAGCTTTGCCGCATTGTTTACATTTGCAGGGTTTCTCTCCAGTATGGATTGTTTTCTTGCTAGTATGGTTTGAGGACTGGTTAAAAGTTTTGCCACATTCATCACATTTGTAGGGTCTGTCTCTAGTATAAATTATCTTATGTGTACAAAGCTTTGTAAAATGGTTGGAAGCTTTGCTACATTTTCAATTTTTTAAGTGTTCTCTGCAGTATGAATTATCTTATGTTTAGTAAGAGCTGAAGGATGGTTAAAAGCTTTGCCACATTCTTCACATTTGTAGAGATTTGCTCCAGTATGAATTGCTTTATGTCTAGTAAGATGTGAGGACTGCTTAAAAGTTTTGCCACATTCTCCACATTTGTAGGGTTTCTCTCCAGTATGAATTCTTTTATGTTTCATAAAGGTTGACAGATTATTAAAAGCTTTGCCACATTCTTCACATTTGTAGGGTTTCTCTCCAGTATGAATTATCTTATGTTTTCTAAGGGTTGAGGACTGGCTAAAAGCTTTGCCACATTCTTCACATTTGTAGGGTTTCTTTCCAGTATGAATTATCTTATGTTTTTTAACGCCTGAGAAATGGTTAAAAGCTTTGCCACATTCTTCACATTTGTAGGGCTTCTCTCCAGTATGAATTACCTTATGTGCAGTAAATTTTGAGCACCACTTAAAAGCTTTGCCACATTCTTCACATTTGTAGGGTTTCTCTCCCGTATGAATTCTTTTATGTGTAGTAAGATTTGAGAACTGGTTAAAAGCTTTGCCACATTTTTCACATTTGTAGAGTTTCTCTCTAGTATGAATTATCTCATGTTTTCTAAGGGTTGAGGACAGGCTAAAAGCTTTGCCACATTCTTCACATTTGTAGGGTCTCTCTCCAGTATGAATTCTTTTATGTCTAGTAAGGTGTGAGGACTGCTTAAAAGCTTTGTCACATTCTTTACATTTGTAGGGTTTCTCCCCAGTATGAATTCTCTTATGTTTTGTAAGGGTTGAGAGATTGTTAAAAGCTTTGCCACATTCTTCACATTTGTAGGGTTTCTCTCCAGTATGAATTATCTTATGTTTTCTAACGCCTGAGAAATGATTAAAAGCTTTACCACATTCTTCACACTTGTAGGGCTTCTCTCCGGTATGAATTACCTTATGTGCAGTAAGTTTTGAGGACCATTTAAAAGCTTTGCCACATTCTTCACATTTGTAGGGTTCCTTTCCAGTATGAATTCTCTTATGGTCAGTAAGATTTGAAGACTGGTTAAAAGCTTTGCCACATTCTTTACATTTGTAGGGTTTCTCTCCAGTATGAATTATTTCATGTTTTCTAAGGGTTGAGGACTGGCTAAAAGCTTTGCCACATTCCTCACATTTGTAGGGCTTCTCTCTGGTATGAATTACCTTATGTGCAGTAAGTTTTGAGGACCACTTAAAAGCTTTGCCACATTCTTCACATTTGTAGGGTTTGCCTTCAGTATGAATTATCTTATGTTTAGTAAAGGTTGAGAACCATTTGAAGGCTTTGCCACATTCTTCACATTTGTAGAAATTCTCTCTAGTATAAATTATCTTATGTTGAATTAATTGTGAAAGCATGAAAAATAATTTGCCACATATTATACATCTGAAAGTTTTCTTTTTAGTGTGTCTAATCTTATTTCTAATCGAATTTGAATAGTTATGAAAGACTTTCATATGTTTATTACACTGAAATATTTTTCTCTGGGTAGCTGATGAACATTGGTTAAGTTTATTATAACCTCCTTTGGGTATCTTATCCTCATTCACACTTTTACAGTTCCTTCTTAATTGTAAATTCTTATGGCCACATCTCGTATATGTTCTCAGTATTACTTTTTGGAAAGAATCTTTAATGCTCTGCTCTGGCCAAACGTCTAGTGTAAAATGAGAACACATAGCTGAAAGAAAAGAAAATAAATTATTCCACTTGCTAGACTCAGATAAATATACTTTACAAATCTAACCTATAAAATTATAGAAACCACATAAGCAAGATGGCGCAGCAAAATAAGACGGCCCTAATTTCTTCACAGACATATAAATGTAACAAAAACATACTGACCAAAATACATTTGAGGAAAATTTATAAATGAGTTAATTTGTGCAGTACCCCAAGTAAGCGCAATGCAAAGAACCACAGAGAACAAAAGAGAAGTCTATTATAGTTTCCCAACTCAGCTCTTCCTTCTTCCAAAACCAACAGTGTCTTTCAAAGTAAATTGCTGGCTGGAAATCGCAGCGTACACCTGTAATCCCAGCACTTTTGGAGGCCAAGGCAAGTGGATTTAAACTTGGAGGCTGAAACAATGAATTGAAACTATACCTTCGAACAAATGTCCTTTTTTTTTTTTAACCTGAGCTCAAGAGTCCAAGACCAGCTTGACTTCTTTTTTTTTTTTTTTTTAACCTGAGATCAAGAGTTCAAGACCAGTTTGGTCAAAATGAAAAAATTTCATCTCTACTAAAAATTCAAAAATTAGCCATGTGTGGTGGCACATGTCTATAGTCCCAGCTACTCAGGAGGCTGAGGCAATCACTTGAATTCGGGATCTAGAGATTGCATTGAGATGAGATCTTGCTGCTGCACTCCAGCCTGAGTGACAGAGCAAGACTCTGTCTCAAAATAATAATAATAAAAATTTGCCAACTCCTGGTTTCTTTTTAAAGACAAGTAAAATAATGGCACATACATATTTATTTCTAGCTTCTATGGGCTTTTGCAGAAACTGGCTTTTGTCTCTCAGGACATAAAGTGCTGGAAAAAATGATGGCATACTTTAAAATCACAACTTTAGTCTGCTGAGACCAAAGTTAAATGTTACAGCAGCAGAGACTGCAGTGCCACGGGTGTGTTGGGGGGTGAGAATTAGATGTAACAAGTGATTATTGAGAAGAAACATGAATAACGTTCTTTAGCTAAAATAAATAAATAAAAATAAAAACAAAATTTCAGATAAGATGCATTCTAAGAACTCTTTTGAGAGATTCCCAGAATCTCTAGCCAAGACAGTTGGTTTCAGACTATCCCAGGACAAGGCTACATTATGAAGACTGTAACAGGTAGCTTTCTTGATGTAAAAAAAATTTTTTTTTTTTTTTTGAGACGGAGTTTCATGTTACCCAGGCTGGAGTGCAATGGCACGATCTCGGCTCACCGCAACCTCCGCCTCCTGGGTTCAGGCAATTCTCCTGCCTCAGCCTCCTGGGTAGCTGGGATTACAGGCACGCACCACCATGCCCAGCTAATTTTTTGTATTTTTAGTAGAGACGAGGTTTCACCATGTTGACCAGGATGGTCTCGATCTCTTGACCTCGTGATCCACCCGCCTCAGCCTCCCAAAGTGCTGGGATTACAGGCTTGAGCCACTGCGCCCGGCCTAAAAATTTTAATTAATGATTACAATGTGTATAAAATACTAGGCAACATGGCCCAATAAAAAAAATATATAAAAATTTTAGAAAGCAACATAAAAATATGAAGATAAATAATTTAAAGATTTTCAAATAAATTGAATAATACTTAATGAAAGAAACAGGAACTCAGACCATTATTAAAAAATTCGAAAATGTGAACACCTTTTCTCCTAATGGCCTCAGGTATTTCATGAAAATGGCTTGCTATTCACCTAAGCCAGAGAGCACCACAATATTATGCTAAACAAGAGGTTTATAAGAGCTATTCTTTTTTTTTTTTTTTTAAGAAGAACACTGTATAATAGTAAAAGGCCTTGTCCAGCAGAAAGATACCACAATCCTATCCCTGTATGCTCCTTCTCCTGGGTTCAGGCAATTCTCTTGCCTCAGCCTCCTGAGTAGCTGGGATTACAGGCACGTGCCACCATGCCCAGCTAATTTTTTGTATTTTTAGTAGAGACGGGGTTTTACCAAGTTGACCAGGATGGTCTCGATCTCTTGACCTCGTGATCCACCCGCCTCGGCCTCCCAAAGTGCTGGGATTACAGGCTTGAGCCAGAGCTATTCTTATATCAGACAAAATAAACTTTACAGCAACAGCAGTTAAAAAAGACAAAGAAGAACACTGTATAATAGTAAAAGGCCTTGTCCAGCAGAAAGATACCACAATCCTAAACATATATGCACCTAACAGAAGATCCCAAATTTATAAAACAATTACTAGAAGACCTAATAAATGAGATAGACAGCAACACAATAATAGTGGGGACTTCAATTCTCCATTGACAGCACTAGACAGGTCATCAAACAGAAAGTCAAGAAAGAAACAATGGATTTAAACTATACCTTGGAACAAACAGAGTTAACAGATATATATAGAACATACCAGTCAACAACTGCAGAATACACATTCTATTCAACAGTGCATGAAACTTTCTCCAAATAGACCATATAATGGGCCATAAAACAAGCCTCAATAAATTTAAGAAAATTGAAATTACATCAAGCACTCTCTCAGACGACAGTGGAATAAAAATGGAATTCAGCTCCAAAAGGAAACTTCAAAATCATGCAAATACATGTAAATTTAAAAACCTGCTCCTTAATAATATTGCATCAAATACAAAATCAAGATGGAAATTTAGAAATTCTTCAAACTCAACAACGAAAGTGACACAACCTATCAAATCCTCTAGTATACAGCAAAGGTGGTGCTAAAAAGAAAGTTCATAGCCCTAAACATCTACATAAAAAAAACTGAAAGAGCACAAACTGACACTCTAAGGTCACACCTCAAGGAACTAGAGAAACAAGAACAAACCAAACCCAAACCCAGAAGAAAAAAAAAATCAAAATCAGAGGAGAGTAAAATAAAATTGAAACAAGCAAACAAAAAACCAAAAGATAAATAAAACAAAAATCTGGCTCTTTAAAAAGATAAATACCATTGATGGACAATTAGCAAGATTAAACAAGAAAAAAGAAAATCCAGATAACCGCAATGAGAAATGAAATGGGATATATTACAACTGACACCACAGAAATGCAAAATATCATTCAAGGCTACTATGAACATCTTTAAGTATACTAACTAGAAAACCTAAAAGAAATGAATAAATTTCTAGAAAAATAAAACCCATTCAGCTTAAATCAGAAATAGATACACTGAACAGACCAATAACAAGTAGCAAGATTGAAATGGTAATTTAAAAATTACCAAGAAGTGTTCTGCCTGCTTCTGGAGGAGCAAAAAGACTCGTGGTCTAGTTCTTGGATGTCCCTAGCAGCATGGCCTCCCAAATGCCAGTAAGCACTCCCTCCTCAAAAGAAGAAACCAAGACCACCTACTGCTCTGGGACCGGAGGAGACATTAGTCTCTTGCACACTTGCCTAAGAAGGGAGAAGAAAACCAGCAAGAAGCAATTGAACACACTGATGAAGTACGAAATAAAAAAGACAGACTTAATAAGTCAGTGAGGAGATTTTGAAAGTAGAACAGCAACATAAGAAATTCTGCCAACCATTTTTCTCAGAATAAGTCAGAATTGATCGCCATATCAGATCATCAGAATTCATAGCCCTAAACACCTACATCAAAAAAACTGAAAGAGCATGTGCCTCAAGGAACTACAGAAACAAGAACAAACCAAACCCAAACCCAGAAGAAAAAAAATCAAATCCCAAATTTTTGGATAACAACATTTGTCGGGACGGGCGCGGTGGCTCAAGCCTGTAATCCCAGCACTTTGGGAGGCCGAGGCGGGTGGATCACGAGGTCAAGAGATCGAGACCATCCTCCTCAACATGGTGAAACCCCGTCTCTACTAAAACTACAAAAAATTAGCTGGGCATGGTGGCGCGTGCCTGTAATCCCAGCTACTCAGGAGGCTGAGGCAGGAGAATTGCCTGAACCCAGGAGGCGGAGGTTGCGGTGAGCCGAGATCGCGCCATTGCACTCCAGCCTGGGTAACAAGAGCAAAACTCTGTCTCAAAAAAAAAAAAAACAACAAAAACAACATTTGTCAACCATCCACAAGTGTCTGCACTGCTTGGGAAGGAGGATGAAGAGGCACTGTGTTATTTGACCAGAGTTGAAGTGACAGAATTTGAAGATATTAAAACAGGTTGCAGAATAAATTTTTATTTTGATGGTAATCCTTACTTTGAAAATAAAGTTCTCTTCAAAGAATTTCATCTGAATGATAATGGTGACGAATCTTCAAAGTCCACCAAAATTAAATGGAAATTTGGAAAGGATTTGATGAAATGTTCATGTCAAATGCAGAATAAAGCCAGCAGGACGTGGCAGCACGAGTAACCAGAGAGCTTCTTTACCTGGTTTACTGACCATTCTGATCCAAGTGATGATGAGTTAGGAGAGGTCATCAAAGTTGATATTTGGCCAAACCCACCACAGTACTACTCTTCTTTCTCGATATGGATGATGAAGGAGGAGAAAAAGATGTTGATAATAGTAGAGGAGGAAGGATTAGAAAATATTGATGAGAAAGGGGATGAGGGAAGAGGATAAAAGTGAAAAAGATGAAGATAATGATGAAGGGGAAGAAGGAGAGAAGGATAAAAAAGATGACGACCATTAGAACACTGACAGATACTAACCTTCTCTACACCATGGTTCTCAACTTATTTTGGGCGAAATACCTTGAGCAGAACACAATGGGAAAAGAGTTTCTACCCCTTTCTGTTGAAAATTCATTTTAATCCCTTTCTGTCTGAACAAAATCTGTAGGGAATCATCACCATCAAGCTCTGTGGGAAAATATGAACAGTTAGCATTTACCAACATGTATCTGTCTACTTTCTCTTGTTAAAACAAACAAACAAACAAAAAAAACAAACCTTCAAAAAATGGAGTTATAGAAAGTAAGCAAAGGGTGGTTTTGAGATGTTTGAGTAGGTTAGGTGGATATTTTGACAACATGGCTTCTCCTTTGGCATGTTTAATTGTGATATTTGACAGATCTCCTTGCAGTTTAAGATGACTTTTTTTTTTTTGAGATGGAGTATTGCTCTGACACCAGGCTGGAGTGCAGTGGCACAATCTTGGATCACTGCAACCTCTGCCTCCTGTTTCAAGTGATTCTTCTATCTCAGCCTCCCAAGTACCTGGGACTACAGGTGTACAGCACAACCCCTGGCTAAATTTTGTATTTTTTTTTAGTAGAGATGGGGTTTCATCCTGTTGGTCAGGGTGGTCTCAATCTCTTGACCTCATGATCTGCCCACCTCGGCCTCCCAAAGTGCCAGAATTACAGGCATGAGCCACCGTGCCCAGCCTAAGATGACATTCTTAAAATAAATTCTCTCCACATGATGACTTAAGCTCTGCCACTCAATGGGAGAAGCAGCAGAAACTGTAGAATCTTATTTGGAATTGGCATTCTCTATTGTAATTTTATTTCTGTTTATTTTTAAATTTTCTTTTTGTTTCACCAGAAAGGAAAGATGATGCTCTGTTTTAAATGTTACAACTATACAAGCTGCTTTCTTACAATAAGAGTAAATGTGTACAAAAAAATTACCAACCAAAAACAGTCTAGGGCCAGACAGATTTATAGCAGAATTCTACCAGACACTGAAAAAAGAATTTGTACCAATTCTATTGACACTATTCCAAAAGTCAGAGAAAGAGGGGCCCTTTCTAATTCATTCTATGAAGCCAGCATCACCCTAATACCAAAACCAGAAAAGGGCATTAACCAAAAAAGAAAACCACAGACTGATGTCCCTGATGAAAATAGATGCTAAAATCCTTAAGAAAATACTGGCTAACTGAATGCAAAAACATATCACAAAGAATCCACCATTATCAAGTGGGTTTCATACCAGTGATGCAGAAATGGTTTAACATACGCAAGTCAGTAAATGTGATACACCACATAAAAAGAAAAATAAATAAAAACAAAAATCACATGATCTTCTCATTAGATGCAGAAAAAGCATTCAACAAAATTCAGCATTCCATATAATAAAAGCCATCTATAACAAACCCCAAGCCAAAATAATACTGAATGAGGATAAGTTGAAAACATTCCCTCTGAGAACTGGGACAAACAAGGATGCCCATTCTCACCATGCCTCTTCAACCCAGTACGGGAAGTCCTACACAGAGCAAGCAGAAAATAGAAATAAATAGCATCACTTTCAAAACCCTAGACTTTTCAATAAAGCTCCTAGAGGCAATAAAATAAGTGAGCAAAGTTTTCAGATACAAAATTGATGTATACAAATCAGTAGCACTTCTAGACACCAACAGTGACAAAGCAGACAGTCAAATCAAGAACTCAGCCCCTTTTACAATAGATGTGAAAACAAAACAAAAAACAAAAATAATCTTAGGAATATACCTAACCAAGGAGGCAAAAGACAAGAAAAACTACAACATGCTGCTGAAAGAAGATATATTTATATATCTTCCAGTTAGTTATTCTATATCTTCCAGTTAGAAATAACTAACTGGAAGATACAGAAATATAATTTTTGTATTCAATTAAAATTGTTATGAGATAAAAACATATTAATCTACTCTTAAGATGTTTTGCATAATGTCCATTTTTCAAGATAACTACAAAAATTTTGTAGGAACTATGCAAAATAAACTGAAAGAATAAGCAAAGCATGCCACCATGAAATTTAAAAAGTCAGTTAAACAAGAAAGCAAAAAAAAAATATATACAAAAAACACATAAAACATAACAATGGGCCGGGCACGGTGGCTCATGCCTGTAATCCCAGCACTGGGGGAGGACGAGGCGGGTGGATCACGAGGTCAAGAGATCGAGACCATCCTGGTCAACATGGTGAAACCCCGTCTCTACTAAAAATACAAAAATTAGCTGGGCATGGTGGTGCATGCCTGTAATCCCAGCTACTCAGGAGGCTGAGGCAGGAGAATTGCCTGGACCCAGGAGGCGGAGGTTGCGGTGAGCCGAGATCGCGCCATTGCACTCCAGCCTGCGGAACAAGAGTGAAACTCTGTCTCAAAAAAAAAAAAAAAAAAACATAACAATGAAAGTGGTATGTAAATTTAAGAAATCAATTTAAATGTAGATTTATTAAACTACTTAACAAAAAGAAATGTAATTCCAGGACTTTGCGAGGCCCAGGGGGGCTAATTATTTGATTCCAGGAGTTTGAGACCAGCCTGGGCAACATACCAAAAGCCTGTCTCTACAAAAAAAAAAAAAAAAAAAAGAAAACAAAAGAAAAAAGAAAAAAAGAAAACAAACAAACAAAAACAAAAAACCTAGTTGGGTTTTTAACGGCATGTGCCTGTAACCCAGCTAGTTGAGAGGGTGAAATGAGAGGATTATCTGAGTTTGAGAGGCTGAGGCTGCAGCTCACTGCCATAATCATACCATTGTAAACCAGCCTGGTTGATAGAGTGAGATGCTATTTTATTAATTTATTAATTAATTCAAAGGAAAAGAAATAAGATGCCTGAGTGGCTTAAGAAAAGAAGCATACAATCTGTTCTCTACAAGAGAACAATTTTAGCAATAAGTCAAATAGGCTGTAAGTAATACAATAAAAAAAAAAATCTATATTTCATGCAAATAGCCACAACTGGATGAGGTAATCATAATTATATTGGACATAATATGATTTAAGTACTAGTATGAGGCAAAGATTGCTATTATGTAATAGTAAAATGGGTTAATTTAACAAGATCTATTACTACTATATTTATATGTACAGGTATGTATAACAACAGGGCTCCAAAATATATAAATATGGACAAAGATGAAGCAAGAAATACATAGCAACATTAATAGTTGTAGACACTGAGATCTCATTTTCAACAAATAAACAGAAAATTCATATAAAAGAATAAGAAAATGGAAAATATAGATAACATTATAGATTGTATGATTCTGTATATAGAGAAATATCTGAGTAGATAATTCATAAAAAAATAATTTACATAAAAAAGATTTATTTAGCTCACAGTTTGGCAGACTGTAGAAGAATGTGCCAGCATCTGTTTTTGGTTAGGGTCCCAGGGAGCTTACAATCATAGTGGAAGACAAAGAGTAACTAGACATATCACATGGTAAGAGACAAAGCAAATGTGAGGTAAAAGAGCCAGATTCCTTTAACATGGTTTTTCAAAACTATTTAGATATCTGTGTGTCCCCAATGACAATGAAAAAGCAGTCAGATTGTACAGTGCCTTGTATGGCATGAACACAACTTTGGCTCTCATTGTAAACTTGAAAGGAGATCACCAAAAAGAAAATAGAATCCTTAGAGAATTTTAAAGCATAAAACAGAAGATGCCCCTATGTGAGAGTCAAATTAAAAAAAAATCTCAGTCTTCCCAGAAACTACTTCCTTTGGAACATAGCTTCCTAGGTCACATTTTGAGAACTGCTATTTTCTTGACTTCTAGACCTCTCATCTGTGTTGTCTGTTGTATTTGCTCTCACATACCTGGAGGCTTAGTTACCATCTCATGTCTCCTTATATTCCAAGGCTCTTTTCCTTGCTTCAGACAAGTTATCAAGTCTGGCTTAGAGACAGCAATACCTGTTTTATTAAAAACAAATAACATAAATATTGCTCACATTACTCAAATAATGTGCTCATTAAAGAGAGAATATAATATTCTAGTAAATTAATTCCCCAATACTAATTTATAATAAAAATTTCTAAATATTTAGAAAATATTTTAAATTTGTACAGGTCCTTAATTTTACTAACACTACTGAATCAAAAATTGGCGGTGGCAATGAGATTTTAAGGTGTGGGCAACTATTTTTTATGCCACTAAACTTCTGGAATTTCCTATAATCTAGAGTGAAAAATATAGATCTGAAAAACACAGATCTACTCAGAAATATGGAAAGTTCAGGTAAAAATAAAATATCTTTAAAAAATTTATTTCTTTACTTATAAATCCCTGTTTTCAGAAAAAAAGGATCTGCAACTCATTTATGCTAAGCATAAATCACCAAAACACATTCTAGAGAAAACAGAAATGAAACCTATAGAATAGAAATTGTTTAATTAAAATTATCCTTACCCAGGAAGACCAGGTTTCTGTAGTTCTCTAACATAACTTCTCTATATAAATTCTGCTGAGTCTTGTCCAGGCATTGCCACTCCTCCAGAGTGAATTCTATGGTCACATCATTAAATGTCAATTGTCCCTGAAAAACACAACAAAAGACACACATATTTCCTAAGTGGCCATGGGCGGAATTTTTAATTTGACTCAATTTAAAATGAGAGAGTAAAGAGAACAGTTTCTAACTTACAGGGATAACTGAATATATCCAATAAAATAATTTTCAACACAGAAATATTCTCTAATGTATTCCCAAACTCAGAAAAAAGAATGGCATAAGAGCCACAACACTTGTGTATATAAGATACTTTCTGGCTAAAAGAGTATAAAGTTAAGGGCATGATAACAAACATGTCCATTTTTGAGTGCCATATATATATATATCTTTTTTTTTTTTTTTTTTTTTTTTTTTTAATTTTTTTTGAGACGGAGTTTCACTCATGCTACCCAGGCTGGAGTGCAATGGCACGATCTCGGCTCACCGCAACCTCCGCCTCCTGGGTTCAGGCAATTCTTCTGCCTCAGCCTCCTGAGTAGCTGGGATTACAAGCACGCGCCACCACGCCCAGCTAATGTTTTGTATTTTTAGTAGAGACGGGGTTTCACCATGTTGACCAGGATGGTCTCGATCTCTTGACCTTGTGATCCACCCGCCTCGGCCTCCCAAAGTGCTGGGATTACAGGCTTGAGCCACCGCGCCCGGCCTTTATATCTTTTATTGTATTTGGGCTCTGGGGTACATGTGCATCACGCAGGATTGTTCCTTAGGTACATACAAGCCATGGTGGTTTGCTATCTCCATTCGTCCTCCCCCTCATCATTTACATCGGGCATTTCTCCTGGTGTTATCGCTCCCCATCCTCCCTGCCCCTCCTCACTGTCCCTCCCCTCTCCTCCCCTCCCCTCCACTCCCCCACCTAGCCCTGTGACTGTTGTTCCCTTCCCTGTGCCCAAGTGTTCTCATTGTTCATCAACTGCCTAAGAGTGAAAACATGCAGTGTTTGGTTTTCTGTTCTTGTGTCAGTTTGCTGAGAATGATAGTTTCTAGATTCATCCATGTCTCTACAAAGGGCATGAACTCGTTGTTTTTCATGGCTGCATAGTATTCCATGGTGTATATGTGCCATATTTTTTTTTGTCCAGTCTATCATCAATGAGCATTTGGGTTGGTTCTAAGTCTTTGCTATTGTAAACAGCACTGACATGAACATACATGTACATGTGTCTTTATAACAGAAAAATTTATAATCCTTTGGGTATATACCCAGTAATGGGATTGCTGGGTCAAATGGAATTTCTGTTTCTAGATCCGTGAGGAATCACTACACTGTCTTCTATAATGGTGGAACTAATGTACACTCCCATCAACAGTGTAAAAGTGTTCCTTTTTCTCCACATCCTCTCCAGCATCTGTTATCTCCAGATTTTTTAATGATCACAATTCTAACTGGCGTGAGATGGTATCTCAATGTGGTTTTGATTTGCATTTCTCTAATGACCAATGATGATGAGCATTTTTCCATATGTTTTTTGGCCACATATTTCCCTTCTTTTGAAAAGCCTCTGTTCATAGCCTTCACCCACTTTTATTGGGTTTGTTTTTTTCTTGTAAATCTGCTTTAGTTCTTTGTAGATTCTGGATATTGGCCCTTTGTCTGATGAGTAGATTGCAAAAATTTTTCCCATTCTGTTGGTTGCTGGTTTACTCTAATGATTGTTTCTTTTGCTGCGCAGAAACTCCTAAGTTTAATTAGATCCCATTTGTCTATTTTGGCTTTTGTTGCCATTGCTTTTGGTATTTTGGTCATGAAGTCTTTACCTGTGCCTATGTCCTAAATGGTGTTGTCTAGGTTTTCTTCTAGGGTTTTTACGGTGTTAGTTCTTATGTTTAAATTTTTAATACACCTGGAGTTAATTTTTGTATAAGGTGTAAGGAAGGGGTCCAGTTTCAGCTTTCTGCATATGGCTAGCTAGTTTTCCTAGCACCATTTATTAAACGGAATCCTTTCCCCATTGCTTGTTTTTGTCTGGTTTGTCAAAGATCAGATGATTGCAGATGTGTGGCATTGCTTCAGAGGCCTCTGTTCTGTTCCATTGGTCTATATCTCTGTTTTGGTACCAGTACCATGCTGTTTTGATTACTGTAGCCTCATAGAATAATTTGAAGTCAAGTAACGTGATGCCTCCAGCTTTGTTTTTTTTTGCTTAGAATTTTCTTGGCTATGTGAACTCTCTTTTGGTTCCATATGAAGTTTAAAGCAGTTTTTTCCAGTTCTGTGAAGAAGGTCAATGGTAGCTTGATGGGGATAACATTGAATCTATAAATTACTTCAGGCAGTATGGCTATTTTCACAATACTGATTCTTCCTAACCATGAGCATGGAATGTTTATCCGTTTGTGTCATCTCTTATTTCCTTGATCAGTGGTTTGTAGTTCTCCTTGAAGAGATCTTTTACATCCTTTGTTAGTTGTATTCCTAGATATTTTATTCTTTTTGTAGCAATTGTAAATGAGAGTTCGCTCATGATTTGGCTGTTTGTCTGTTATTGGTGTACAGGAATGCTTGTGATTTCTGCACATTGATTTTGTATCCTGAGACTTTGCCAAAGTTGCTTATCAGCTTAAGGAGGTTTTGGGCTGAGAAAATGGGGTTTTCTAAATATACATTCATGTTGTCTGCAAATGGGGACA
The DNA here is from genome assembly GCF_009761245.1 of Sapajus apella. Classification (NCBI taxonomy): domain Eukaryota; kingdom Metazoa; phylum Chordata; class Mammalia; order Primates; family Cebidae; genus Sapajus; species Sapajus apella. The sequence goes on along the minus strand of NW_022437166.1, from coordinate 456,185 downwards.
ATTTGACTTCTTGTCTTCCTAATTGAATACCCTTTATTTCTTTTTCTTGCCTAATTGCTCTAGCTAGAACTTCCAATACTATATTGAATAGGAGTGGTGAGAGAGGGCACCCTTGTTAAGTGCCAGTTTTTATAGGGAATTCTTCTAGTTTTTGCCCATTCAGTATGATATTGGCTGTGGGTTTATCATAAATATCTTCTATTGTTTTGAGATACATTCCATCAATACCTAGTTTATTGAGAGTTTTTAGCATAAAGGGCTGTGGAATTTTGTCAAAGAACTTATCTGTGTCTATTGAGATAATCATGTGGTTTTTGTCTTTGGTTCTGTTTATGTGGTGAATTATGTTTATAGAATTATGTATGTTGAAGTAGCCTTGCATCCCTGGGATGAAGTCTACTTGATCATGGTGGATAAGCTTTTTGATGTGCTGTTGGATTTGGTTTGCCACTATTTTATTGAAGATTTTTTGCATCCATGTTCATCATGGATATTGGCCTGAAGTTTTCTTTTTTAGTTATGTCTCTGCCAGATTTTGGTATCAGGATGATGTTGGTCTCATAGAAAGAGTTAGGGAGGTTTCCCTCTTTTTGTATTGTTTGGAATAGTTTCAACAGGAATGGTACCAGCTCCTCTTCTTTGTATGTCTGGTAGAATTTGGCTGTGAACCCATCAGGACCTGGACTTTTTTTTGGTTGGTAGGCTATTAATTGCTGCCTTGACTTGAGACCTTGTTATTCGTCTATTCAACGTTTCAACTTTTTCTTGGCTTATTCTTGGGAGTGTGCAAGTGTCCAGGAATGTATCCAATTCTTCCACGTTTACTGGTTTATGTGCATAGAGTTGTTTGCAGTAATCTCTGATGGTAGTTTGGATTTCTGAGGAATTGGTGGTGATCTCTTTATCATTTTTTATTGCATCTATTCGATTGTTCTCTCTTTTCTATTAGTCTAGCTAGCAGTCTATTTTGTTGATCGTTTCAATAAACAAGCTCCTGGGTTTATTGATATTTTGAAGAGTTTTTTATGTCTCTATCTCCTTCAGTTCTCCTCTGATCTTAGTTATTTCTTGTCTTCTGCTTGCTTTTGAGTTTTCTTGATCTTGCTCCTCTAGCTCTTTCAATTTTGACAATAGGGTGTCGATTTTAGATCTTTCCTTGTTTCTCATGTGGGCATTTATTGCTATAAATTTCCTTCTAGACACTGCTTTAAATGTGTCCAATAGGATCTGGTATGTTGTGTCTTCATTGTCAATGGTTGTAAAGAACACTTTTATTTCTGCCTTCATTTCATTGTTTATCCATTCATCATTTAGGAGCAAGTTGTTCAGTTTCCATGAGTTCTAATTTGATTATGCTGTGGTCTGAGAGACTGTTTGTCATGATTTCCGTTCTTCTGCATTTGCCAAGGAGTGATTTGCTTCCAAATATGTGGTCAATTTTGGAGTAAGTGCAATTTGGTGCTGAGAATAATGTGTATTCTGTGGATTTAGGGTGAAGTGTCCTGTAAATGTCTATAAGGTTTGCTTGGTCCAAATCTGCGTTCAAGTCCTGGATATCCTTGTTGACTTTCTGCCTTGTTGGTCTGTCCAATATTGTCCATGGAGTGTTAAAGTCTCCCACTATTATTGTGTGGGAGTCTAAGTCTCTTTATAGGTCATTAAGAACTTGCTTTATGTATCTGGGTGCTCCTGCATTAGGTGCATATATATTTAGGATAGTTAGCTCTTCTTGTTGCATTGATCCTTTTACCATTATGTAATGCCATTCTTTGTCTCTTTTGATCTTTGTTGGTTTAAAGTCCATTTTATCAGAGACTAGGATTGCTACCCCTGCTTTTTTTTTGCTTTCCATTTGGTTGGTATATCATTTCCATCCCCTTGAGTCTATGTGAGTCTCTGCATGTGAGATGGGTCTCCTGAATACAGCACACCAATGGGTCTTGACTTTTTATCCACTTTGCCAGTCTGTGTCTTTTGATTGGGGCATTTAGGCCATTTACATTCAATGTTGATATTGTTATGTTTGAATTTGATCCTGCTATTTTGTTACTGGTTGGTTGTTTTGCCTGTTAGTTGACGTGGCTTCTTCATTGTGTCATTGTTCTTTACCATTTGGTACATTTTTGCAGGGTCTGGTACTGGTTGTTCCATTTCCTGTTTAGTACTTCCTCAGCACCTCTTATAACACAGGTTTTGTAATGACGAAATCTCTCAGCAATAGCTTGTCCATAGAGGATTTTATTTCTCCTTCACTTATGAAGTTTAGTTTGGCCAGATATGAAATTCTGGGTTGACAGTTCTTTTCTTTAAGGATATTGAGTATTGGACCCCACTCCATTCTAGCTTGTAGGGTTTCTGCTGAGAGATTCGTGTGAGTCTGATGGTCTTTCCTTTGTGAGTGACTCGACCTTTCTCTCTGGCTGTCCTTAGGATCTTTTCCTTTATTTCAACCCTGGTGAATCTGACAATTATGTGTCTTGGGGTTGCTCTTCTTGAGGAATATCTTTGTAGTGTTCTCTGTATTTCCTGAATTTGAATGTTGGCCTGCCTTGTTAGGTTGGGAAAGTTCTCTTGGATAATATCTTGAAGAGTGTTTTCCAACTTGGATTCATTCTTCCCATCACATTCAGGTATGCCGATCAAGCGTAGATTAGGTCTTTTCATATAATCCCATAGGTCTTGAAGGCTTTGTTCGTTTTTTTCATTCTTTTTTTCTCTAATTTTGCCTTCTTATTTTATTTCATTGGTTTGATCTTCTGTCTCTGATATCCTTTCTTCTGCTTGATTTGGCTATTGAAACTTGCTTTCAACACAAGTGCTCATGCTGTGTTTTTCAGCTCCATCAAGTTGTTTATGTTCTTCTCTAAGCTGGTTATTCTAGTTAGCATTTCATCTAACCTTTTTTTCAAAGTTCTTAGTTTCTTTGCACTGGGTTAGAACATAATCTTTTAACTCAGAGAAATTTGTTATTACGTACCTTCTGAAGCCTACTTCTATCAATTCATCAAAATTACTTCTGTCTTTTTTGTTCCCTTATGGTGAGGAGTTGTGATCTCTGGAAGGAGAAGAGGCATTCTGTCCTTTGATGGTTTCATCCTTTTTGCACTGCTTTTTTCCCATCTTCATGGATTTATCTCCCTTTGATCTTTGAAGTTGGTGATTTCATGAGGAGTCTCTGAGTGGATGTTTTTTCTGTTGAGGTTGGAGCTATATCTTTTTTGGCCTGTAGAGGGCGTTGCTAGGCTCTCAAGTTGAGTCAGGTTGTTGGGTGGGTGGTCCTTTCCTGGATTTTGTTTGCAGGTGAGATCGGCCCCGCCTTCCCAATGGCATCTCTCCCAGAGCTTGATCTTCCCAGTTGGGGTCAAACTAGTGTATTTGCTGCCAAGCTCTCTAGCAAGGGCTTTAGTTTAAGTTCTGGGGAGGTGGGGCCTGCCAGGCCTTATGGTCTGTTTTCATGCTTTCAACTCTGCCTCCCTCTGTGGGACAGTCTGTTTCACTGGCAATAGTCCAAACTCCCACCCAGGTCCATGTGACAACTTGCCACACCCGGCAGAAGCTGCTGCTCAAATTTGCATTGGCAACCCACAGTGCCCCACAGTCTGGTAGGGCTCTCGTGGACCGTGAGTTGTAGGAGGGATGGGGTAAGCATAGGATCTGAATAGGAGCACTGAGGGGGTGAAGTCCCCTGACCCGCTGAGCTGGCTGCACGTTTCAGGTAGGGACACGCCCCCCCATGTCTTGATTTGCCCCCCTGGACAGCTTTCTCCCTGCAGTTTCTTCCCTGGGCTATTTTCAGTGCCCTATCACTCCCACTGAAATGAACCCAGCACCTTATTTGGAATCATGAAGTCTTCTAGCCCTGTGTCTCATTCACTGGGAGCTGCATTCCGATGTTGCCTTCTTATGGCCATATTGGTGCCAACTGCTAGATTTACATAATCAGAATAAGTCTTGTATATTTTTCAGATCAAAAAGGCATATTGAATTAGAAGACAACTCTCAAATTTTAATGTGTACAATTAACTGGAGATATTGTTATGCATATTTATTTTAAAACATCTAGAATAAAGTCTGAGTTTCAGAATTTCTGACAAACTCACTGTAATGCCTGTTTTTCGCCCAAAAAGAACCTTTTGTCAAACATTCAGCAAGTGAAGGAGCCTGTGTTTTCCCCAGTTTTTCTGGCCTGTAAACAAAGATAAGAGTCCTAATTTTTCAAAGACATATGCAAATAAAATCTAAGAAAGGTAGGTGCCAGATTAAATGTGATTATTGGTGTATATCAGCTGCATAGAGATACTTAATAATGAAGAGAAAAATGATTAACTCTATCGTGAAAATCTGTCAGCTTTTTTTTTTTTTTCCAGAAAAATTACAGGTTTATTTAAAACTTAATTCTCACCTTGATTATGCAAAATACAAACTCCACAAAATGTTCATATTACTTTGTACTTTACAAATATACAAAATAGACATTTGCTTAAATTTATATTACATATTTATTAAGACAAGGAACTCTATAAAAAAAAATTTGTTCTGCTCAAGGCATACTTAAGAATAAACGATTGTACAAATTATTGCACATCTGAAACCACAGAGCATAACAGACTGTCTGCATAAAAATGCTAAAGAAGTTACTTGACAGGTCATAAATGTAGGTCAGAAAACAGATATAGATTTTCCTTGTCAAAGTATGCAGCAGTCTGAAAACTTTTGCTTCCTTGTTTGATACCTTTAGAACCAAGACTGACCAAGCAACATCATTTAGGCTATTTAAACATGTTTTCTGTACCTGAATTTCTTCCTCATCTTCTATCATATCAATACACAATTCAAGGGAATTCTGGTCTTCCCTCCCCAAACTCACATATATAATTTATACCCAGATATCCACAACTTCCAGTCACCCCCTTGATATTTTATAAGTCCAAGAATATTTAAGTCAGATCTAGAATTGGAATGATACAAGATCCAGTCACAGATCCCATCTGTTCCTTGATTTTTGTTTTTTTGATTCTTCCTTTTCCTGATTATACACTCACAAATTAACTCAGTTTGTACTTGACCATTATTGTAGTGCTTTCTGGCTGAACTTTTTCCTTCATTGGGAAGACAGTGTGAGTCATATGTGTAAGGCGAGGTGTTCCAACCTGAAAAATGCTGGGTCGCATTTCTGGTACTGGAAAGGGTGGTGCCCAGTGTGTTTATGGTAGTGCCTGGTATGTACACTTGCACTATGCAATGTTTACTCAGTAGATACTATGTGCTCAAGAGTATGTTACAGAGTACTGTGCTGGGGATAACACATTATATATTTAATGCTCATAACACCCTGGGAGTTAGTAATAAGTACTCTTAGGATTTAGATAAAGGCCCAGCGTTTTTATTTCTTCTTCTGTTTCTCTGTCACTGATTTCTAAAAATGTATAGAATAAAAGCTAAATATAGACAGATGAGAGGAATACAGAAGAGTTTATTACAATTTTTTTAAAAATTCTTTTTTGGGGGTGGGGGATGAAGTCTTGCTCTGTCACCAGGCTGGAGTGCAGTGGTGTGACCTCAGCTCACTGCAACCTCCACCTCCCAGGTTCAAGCAATTCTCCTGCCTCAGCCTCCCAGGTAGCTGGGACTACAGGTATGCACCACCACAACCAGCATTTTTATTACAGACAGGATTTCATATGTTGGCCAGAATGGTCTCAGTCTCTTGACCTTGTGATCTGCCCACCTCAGCCTCCCAAAGTACTGGGATTATAGGTGTGAGCCACTGCACCTGGCCAATTTTTTTTTTTTAATAATTATAGCTTTTATTTATTATATCTTCATTCAATCATTTATTCACAATTTTCTAATTGCATTCTTGATGAATATCTGACTTCATCAAAAGAGTGAATCCACTAGGCAAAGTTCATTTATTTTTCATGATGTTCCTCTTTTGATTTTGAGTCTTTTGTCTCCAGGAGTCCTAAGAGAACTGCATCAGCCTCTAGTATAGTTGTATCTGTTGTTCCTCCCAGGAACCTAGATGTAAGTTCCAGACCTAAGAGCCGCAAGCGGACCTTGGTTCCTTGCTGATATTTCTCTCCATCCACTTCTGGTCTTCTACATACACAATGAAATTTTCCACCAAAATCTATGTAAAGATCATTCTCCACCGATATGAAAGATCCGTCCAATGACCAGTTTATCCTTAGCAGGTCCCATCTGTATAAGAGGAGAATGTCTCAGCATAGATGCGAAAGATTCTACATTTTTTGGAGAGCCCCGCCGGGGCTCCACCTTCTGCAGTACATCCGAGTGCCGCTCCAAGGTGCTTGCGAAGCCGCCTGGGCGCGTCTTAGGCTCCGTGGCATCGGAGCTCCCACTTTCGGATCCGCTGTCAGTCCCTACGCCCGGAAAGGGCCTAAAGAAGAGAAACATTCGCGGAAAATGTCTCTTGGCAGCCACAGGCACGGGTCTGACACAGCGCCGCCATGACTGCTTTACCTCTGACCTTTTCCAATTTTTTTTTTTATTCTAATTTCGTTTATATTTACTTGTTTGTGACTTGTGGAGAAACTATTGGATCTGCAGGAATAGGAAACAAGTTGCTAAATGGAATGTCTCTGCAAGCACTGGTTTTAAAAAAATTAAAAAATTAGAATCCTGAAAGAGATACTTTATTTTTTTCATTTACCTGTTTTTTAGTTTCAAAAAATTGTGAGCACCAGCTCTAGAAATGCAGCAGGGTTCACCAGCCAAAACTCTAATCTCTTTTAATCAGTTCTGTGAGGCAAGACTCCAGGGTGGGACCTAACCTAAATAAGGCCTCCAAAAATGATGGATCCAAACAGAACTAAGCCAGGGAGTGGACCCTATGTAGAATTTTGTTTACAGTGCTACTGAGTGTACTTCCAGTTCTGTTTTTTCTAAGCTTACTTAAGAGAAACTTAAATCCCAGAGTTTGCATAATTTTAATATTTTTCGAGACACCTCCTATTTTATGACATGTACTAATAAGCAATTTAAACAAGTTTTTTAAGGCTCCTAGGGTAGTTGTATTAAAATATATCTGTGTATTTGACCAAGGTAAAAGAAACAGAAATACCAATCCTTCTGTCCATAAACATTCCTTCGGGTAATGACATCAGAAGTCCCAAGAATATAAAGAAAGTAATCCAAATAAAGCGCAAGTGTTTCTGGACACATCTGTTTATTATACCAACCATATGATGATGTTTAATTCCAACCATTTATCCAGTTGCCAGTCTAGACTAAAAGTTTCTGGGTGGTAGAGACGATGACTGCTTCATCTACTTTTTTTAATGGTCATATGAAATGGAAGCTATTAATTTATCTGTTTGAGTCTCAGGACCTCCCTCTTGTTTTTCAGTCAAGTACCAAGAAACTGGAGAAACTCTCTTCTGGGTACCAATCAAATATATCTCTTGTATGAGGGGAGGAACACAGGATGACTCATTTCTCTTATATTGAGATGGAAGCAGAATTAACCACTTATCAGCCTGACACAATTCTGCTCTGGACATCTTCAAATGTCTCAAAGATGCCTAGGTGATTGTGAGAGGGTTTCCAGTGACTCTGGCTAATGGCCCAATAATAAGCCAGGCAGAAGAGACTCGGGCTGATTCTAAATAGAAAATAAAACTGCCCTGGTGAAGCTCTAGAACCTAATTCACTGGTCCTGATTAATTAGCTCTCAAGTAAGAAAAATAAAAAGAATACTCTACACCAGTATCACATTTTACAGGTAAGTATAGTTGTGGTAATGGCTCTGGATACTTTGTGGCCTTGATGTCTCACTCCTAAGATGCCTGTTTATACTTACAGATTCTATCATATCAGATTTTATTTATACCTGGAGTCTCTCACATACCTGCAACAGGTCACTTGAGAAGATCTGAAAAGCTCAAATAGCCACTCTCTCAAAGGAAAGATTTAAGATGTCTATGTTGACATTTCACAATACAGAAAATGTCTTCTGTTGGTTTTCTGTATATTCTCAATTCAAAATCTGGAAGATTTACCTGTCCTGTAAATCTTGGGCAGAGGCCAGACTTTATGTGCAGATTCCAGGTGGGACCAACCTGGCTCTGCATCCTTGGGTGTTACAGCAAGCAGATTACAATCAAAGGAGACAGCCCATCATAGAGGCTGCTCTGGCACATTCTAAATAATATGTCTATCTGGCCAGGTGCGGTGGCTCAAGCCTGTAATCCCAGCACTTTGGGAGGCCGAGGCGGGTGGATCACGAGGTCAACAGATCGAGACCATCCTGGTCAACATGGTGAAACCCCGTCTCTACTAAAAATACAAAAAATCAGCTGGGCATGGTGGCGTGTGCCTGTAATCCCAGCTACTCAGGAGGCTGAGGCACGAGGATTGCCTGAACCCAGGAGGCGGAGGTTGCGGTGAGCCGAGATCGCGCCATTGCACTCCAGCCTGGGTAACAAGAGCGAAACTCCGTCTCAAAAAAAAAAAAAATAAAATATGTCTATCTAAAAGGAAAAAGCTGAGGAAACATAGATATAAGTTGACAGTTTATTTGGGCCAAGCTTGAGAACTGTAACCTGGGAGAAAATATTCAAGTTGCCTGAAGCACACTTGATTAGCAGTTTGATTACAAGTTGATCTGTAAAGAAGAAAAAAGATGGACAGAGAGTGGGTTGATACAAAGTTGTTAGGAAGTTTTATTTATTTACAGGAATAACTGATTATTAATTGGATATACATCAAGGTATAGATTATGAGTTACAGTGTCCAGTGTGGCATTATTGATATATAGCTACTTGTGGAAGTAGAAAGTTAAATAACTATGTATTTAACTTTCGAAGCAAACAGCTTCGAAAGTTAAATACATAGTTCAAAAAACAGAAAAAGAAACAGAATTCTACTCTCATTTTAATGTTTCTTTAAGTTTGACAACTAAAAGGACTTACATCTCTCAGAAAAAAAGGTTTTCTTTTTTTCTCAAATCTGAAGACCTGGATTCAGAATTTGAAGTTGCAGATTTAGGTCCTGAATGAGTGGAGTAGCAACAGGTGTTCCCTGCATATTTGTGGGCATTTTAGCAAGAAAAAAAAGAAAGTAGATATGCTCCTGTGTATATGTCAATGCACACACGTTACTGTGATTGGGTTTCTGGGCCCCATAGTTTGTGAATCAGTTTCAGGTCTGAGGATACAAGAGTCATTGAAAAATGCAAAATTGTTGTTTGTTCCCAGGTGAAGTTTGTAGAATTCTGATGTAGCCTCTCTAAAAGTTACTGTGGAGGACTATAAATACCAAATTGGTAGAGAGACAATTCTGCCTGCAAAGTTAGGGGACAATAGGCACTTTGCAGCATAATTGTGAGTTGACTGATAGCCTGGGAGGGAAAGTTTCCTCTAGAGTAAAGCTTGGTTAGTATCTTATATTTTCATATCATGTCTGGTGCTTCTAGACAGTTTTTGTGAAACATAATTAAAAGACAAATTTTCTTCAGCCCCAGAGAAACTCTACAATAGAACAGACATTTGTGTTATATTACACAATTAAACCTGAATATGACATGCATCACAGTCAATCTGCTTAACAGACTGCAAAGACAGAAATACAGTAACCATAATTGAAAAATTTATAGAAAGTAGAAAAATTAGAGACAGTAGAAATATGGTCATGTAAGCTAATCAGTTATGTTCAATGACAAGATAAACTTTTCACATCTTCATGAAAGGAGGTAATTTTGCAACTTAAAGCCAGGTGCCTGCTAAAGGTAGGCTCTAAATCCCCTACAAAAATGGTTGAATAGGGTGATATCTTTTTGGCTATTTACATTTTAAAGCAATGGCTCTCTACTCCCTGAGCACTGGTCTACAGCTCTCCTGCTTGCCCTCTCCTGTTAGCTGTGTCCTCTCTTGACCCCTACCACCTGCCATTGAGACAGAGCCTACGGCATAGGGCTCACAGCTGAAAGCTCACATCGTACAGAAACAATTGCCATGGCAGCACTTCAGTGTCACCTCAGAGGGTGAACCCTAAGCTGAAAGAAGACAGCCTGCAGGCCTCCAGGGGAGAACTACAGCTTCACAATAATGGAAATTGGAACAGTAATTCAGCCTCAGTTTTTATATACAATGGTGACAGGGAAAAACTACTGCTGGATTTCCAACATGAGTCCAGATAGAGATAGCTCCAAAAGCTTTCACTGGGACAGCCCGCCTCATTCATAGACACCATGGAATACTTATAGTGCAGATGCCCAAAGTATTGGACAGAAAAACAGCTCTCAGTCAGGGTAAGATTATGCTCAGAGAAAAAAACAAGTCAAAAGCATCTTAAGTAAAAACTCAGTTTAAAGATTTATCAAATCAGCCAGAAAACATTCTCTTAAAAGTAGAATTTCTCTCTCAACAAAGTGCATAGCTACTCTCAGCACGAGAAACATGAGCATTATAAAGAAAAGGGGTGAGGGTTGTGAAGCAAACAAGCCTACAGTGCTGGGGCATATTCTCAGCAAAATTTTATAAGGTTTATCTTCTATCTCTGCTGCTCTCTCATCTTCTAGCCATTGAATGGTGGTTCTATATTGAAATACATCTCACAATTTCCACCAGCACTTTTTGATGAAGACTTATAATCTGACTTTGTTTATACAGTGGAATATATTTAAGCTTGCCACATAGCTAACTGAAGAGCTATTGTGGTTTTTGGCTGGCCACATCATCTGTGTTTATTTGTCCTATAATGGCAGCATTCCGATTTAGTGAAAGAAGAGACACTATAAATAGGTCAGGCATGGTGGCTCAAGCCTGTAATCTCAGGACTTTGGAAGGCTGAGGTGGGTGGATCTCCTGAGGTCAGGAGTTTGAGACCAGCCTGGCAAATATGGTGAAACCCTGTCTCTAATACAAATACAAAAATTAGCTGGGTGTGGTTGTGGGTGCCTGTAATCCCAGCTACTTGGGAGACAGGCTGGAGAATTGCTTGAGCCCAGGAGGTGGAGGTTTCAGTGAGCACAGACTACACCACTGCACTCCAGCCTGGGTGACAAAAGCAAAATTCCATTTCAAAAAAAAAAAAAAAGTATAATTATGCTTACCTATAGTTATCCTACTGCATAAGTTAATAAACACGTCAGATTGGGATCTACTTTAACAATTTGGTAGTAAATTTTATTTGTATATTAGAAATAAATATAAATAATTTTAATGTACCAGTCAAAAGGCATGTAAGAATTTTTAAAATTGTCTGTAGCCATAATTTAGTTAAAACACTATATTTCAAAAGTATGAATAGCAATATTAAAATGTCCATTTAATGAGTATTCTATCAAATTAAATATTTTGGCCTTACATTCACACTTCATTGAAGAAAATGCTGTTTAATTTATATGAATGCAAGTTGTCTACAAACACTACATGTAACTATGCTTGCTAGTTGTTCTAAAGTAATAAATTAAAACCAAAGTACAACTACAGAATCTACTGTTGAGTTTATATATTGAACTGTTCTTGCTTTTGCACTGTAAGTACTTCAGCCTGCAAATATTAGATAATTACCTTGGATAATCAGTTTTCTGTCAAAGAAATGTACTCAGTATCTTTTAGCCTTTATCATTCTGTATTGCTAAATTTCATCCTATCTTTGTGCTCAACTTTTTGTGTGTTCTTAATATGAGCTTTAATCTAAAGAAATCTGTATCTACTTTAAAAGACTAAATGTATTTCAAAAACCTGTATCAAAGCAAAAACAAAGCAATGAATCTAAATAAAAATAATCCTGAGTCACAAAGAATGAAAAGAGGTTCATTTTGTTTTTAATATTATACATATATATATATATATCAAAAAAGCAGAGAAATTATCTATGTATAATCTAAATGCTTTTTAAAAAAAGATAAGCAAAATATGTTTTCTTATTTTCAGTTAGGAGAATAAAGCCTCTTATTTCTAATTTATGTTTTCTCCTTCAAAAGCCAGGTCTCATCATATTCTTAAACTCTTGGACATCTGAATTTCAGTAGACACTGGAAATCTAAGATGTCCTTGCGCACACTGTGTGCACTTGAAAAAATGCTTATGGACAAAAAAAAGCAGAAGAGAATGAGCTGTTATAAAAATTTTACTGGTGTGTATAAATAAAAAAATGTTATTGGAGACCTATGAAGAGATGTAGATTCTAACACAATAACAGTGGGAGGCTATGAGACCTCACAGACACTCTTAGACAATTGAGACAGAAAATAAACCAAAATGTTAAAACCCAAATTCAAGCCAGGCATGGTGGCTCACGCCTGTAATCCCAGCACTTTGGGAGCCCAAGGCTGGCGGATCACCTGAGGTCGGGAGTTGGAAAACAGCCTTACCAACATGGAGAAACCCTGTCTCTACTAAGAATACCAAAATTAGTTGGGTGACATGGTGCATGCCTGTAATACCAGCTACTCAGGAGGCTGAGGCAGGAAAACTGCTTGAACCTGGGAGGCAAAGGTTGCGGCGAGCCAAGATCGCACCATGGCACTCCAGCCTGGGCAACAAGAGTGAAACACTGTATCATAACAAAACAAAACAAAAACCTAAATTCAACACTTGACCAAAGAGTAATCTACCGAACTCTCCATCTAGATACATTATAATACACGCTCTTCTCATTACCATGTGGCACATATTCTAAAATTGACCATACAATCAGAAATAAAACATTTCTCAGCAAATTAAAAAAAAAATCCCCAAATCATATCAACCACAAACAAAGACCACAGCTTGATAAAAATACAATTCAATACAAAGAAAACCACTTGAAACCATATAATCACATAGAAATTGAATAACCTGCACTTGAATGACTTTTGGGTAAATATTAAAATTAAGGCAGAAATTTAAACATTTTTTAAACAAAGATACAACATACCAGAATCTCTGCAATACAGCTAATGTGGTGTTAACAGTGAAATTAATAGCATTAAATGATCACATCAAAAACACCTCAATTTAACAACCTAACATCATAAATAAAAGAATGAGAGAAGCAAGAGTAAAACAACTTCTAAGCTAGCAACTGACAAATAAAATAACCAAAATAAGATCTGAACTGAAGGAGATTTAGACTTGAAAAACCCATACAAAAGAACAAGAAATCCAAGAGACAAATCTTGGAAAGAAATTAATAATGTAAATAACTAGCTAGATTAATGAAGAATAAAGAGAAGATTCAAATAAACACAGTTAATGACAAAAGAGAAATTACCACTGACCCCACAAAAATACAAATAACTACTGAAGTCTACTATGAACACCTATCTGCACAAAAACTAGAAAATCTAAAAGAAATAGATAAATTTCTGGACAAATACATTCTCCAAAGACTGAATAAAAAAGAAATTCCTGAATAGACCATTATCAACTAAGCTTCATAAGCGAAGGAAAAATAAAATCTTTTGTGAACAAGCAAGCACTCAGAGATTTCATCACCACCAGGCCTGCTTTACAAGAGCTTCTGAAAGAACCACTACAAATAGAAAGGAACAACCAGTATCAGCCTTTCTAAAAAAAAAACAAAAAATAAAGAACATCAACATAATTAAGAAATTGCATCAACTAATGGGCAAAACAGCCAGCTAACATTAAATGACAGTATCAAACACACAAATATTGTTATTAATTCTAAATTTAAATCGACTAAATCCCCTAATCCAAAGACACAGACAGGCAAAAAAAAGCCAAGACCCATTGGTATGCTACATCCAGATCCATCTCACATGCAAGGATACACAAAGACTCAAAACAAAGGGATGGAGAAAAATTTACCAACCAAATGGAGAGCAAAAATAAATAAATAGAAAGCAGGAGTTGCAATTTTTGCTGATAAAATAGACTTCAAAGCAACAAAGATCAAAACAAGCAAAGAAGGATATTACGTAAAGATAAAAGGATCAATGTAACAAGAAGACCTAAAGATCCTAAATATATATGGACCCAATACAGAAATACTCAGATATATAAGACTTATAAAGAGACTTGGACTCCCACACAATAATAGTGGGAGACTTCAACATCAATATTAAACAGATCAATGAGACAGAAAGTTAACATCGATATTCAGGACTTGAACTCAGATCCGGAACAAGTAGACTTAATTAACATTCATAGAACTCTCCACTTTAAATACACAAAATATACACTCTTATCAGTACTACATCACATGTATTTACAGGTTTAAATGAAATATTGGTTGGCTGCTAGTTAATTATGTTCTTCCCTCATTTTTTTTTTTAATGTCTCTATTATTAAACACAATTACAGGCATACCCAGTTTTAGACTGCATTCTAGCCCGGGCAATAAAGCAACACCCCTGTTCTCTCTCCCTCTTCCTCTTTCTTCCTTTCCTTTATTCTTTTTCTTTCTCTCTTTCTTCAAAAAAAAACTATTTTAAAATTCACATGGAACAAAAAAAGAGCATGAGTAGCCAAGACAATCCTAAGCAAAAAGAACAAAGCTGGAGGCATTACATTACCTGACTGCAAACGATACAGCAGGGCTATAGTAACCAAAGCTGCATAATACTGGTAAAAGAAAGAGACTCATAGATCAGTGCAACAGAATGGAAAGCCCAGAAATAATGCCACACACCTACAACCACCCAATCTTTGACAAAACTAACAAGAGGAATGTGAGATGAATTCCCTATTTAATAAATGGTGCTGGGATAACCACCTAGCACTATGTAGAAAATTGAAGCTTGACTCCTTCCTTACATCATATACAAAAATCAACTCAACATAAATTAAAGCCTTAAATGTAAAACTTAAAATTATAAAAATCCCTTGAAGGTATCCTAGAAAATACCACTCTAGACACGGGAACTAACAAAGATTTTATGATGAAAATACCAAAAGCAATTGCAGCAACAGCAAAAATTGACAAATGGGACCCAATTAAACTAAATATCTTCTTCACAGTAAAGAAAACCATCAACAGAGTAAACACACGACCTACAGAATAAAAGAAAATATTTGCAAATTATACTTTTGTCAAAGGTCTAACATCCAGAATCCATAAAAAACTTAAGTTCACAAAAAACAAATGACTTCCTTAGACACAGATCCAAGATGGCTGATTAGGAGCAGCTCAGGATTGCAGCTCCCAGCAAAAGGAGGGTGAGTGGATGCCACATTTCCAGACGGATTTTTATTGCCCACAGACCAGGAGACCCCATATGGAGGAGCCCCACGGGTCGCCAGTGTGGCTGTTTTGGCCAGCAGGGCTGTTCTGGTTGGCACTGCGGTTCTCCGCACAAAATACATGGGTCTGGGCACTGTTTTAACTGGCGACTGGAGTCCCTGGGAGACACAGTCGCCCATTCAACTGATAAAAAAGGGGACTGAAACACGGAGCCAGGCCAGGAGATTCCCAGGCAAAAAAGGCACCACGAATCTCAGCACGACTGTTTCAGCCAGCGCAGTGGGTCACGGCATGGGAAATCACACAGATCCCAGTGCCTTTTCAACAGGTGACTGCAACACCTGGGAGACACAGTCGCCCGTTCAACTAAAAAAAAAAAAGGGCTCTGAGGCAGGGAGCAAGGTGATCAGGCTCGGCTGGTTCCACCCCCACAAAAAAACAGCAATCTGAAATGCTCTGGATTGAGAGTTTCACAGCAAACACAGCTGAACCCAGGAAAGTCCAGCTCTGTGGGGGAGGGGCATCCACCACTACAAAGGTAGTCCGCCATTGCTGAGGCAACCCGCCATTGCCAAGACAGCCTGACATTACCAAGGGAGCCCACCATTACTGAAGCAGCCCATCATTACAGAGAGAGTCCGCCATTACAGAGGTGGGCAGCCATTGCCAAGGCAGTTCTAACTATACCTGTATAAACAGGACTGCAGGGAAGTTCACACCACAGATGGGCAGAGCCCACAGCAGCTCAGCAAAGCCTCTGCAGGCAGAGAGTGACTAGGCTGCCTCCTCACTGGGCAGGGCAGCCCTGAAAAAAGGTAGCAGCACAACAGAAGCTCATAAATAAAGCCCTAACTCCCTGGGACAGAGCACCTGGGGAAAAAGAAGGGGAGGTTTATGAGTTCTGCTGCAGCAGACTTAAACGTACCTGCCCAGCAGCTCTGAATGAACAACAGAGCTCACAGCTCAGCAACTGAGCTCCTGTAAAGGACAGACTGTCTCCTCAAGCAGCTCCCTGACCCCCGTATATCCAGAGTCACCTCATAAAGGAGAGCTCAGACTGACATCTGACAGGTGTCCTTCTGGGACAAAGATAGCAGAAGAAGAAACTGGCAGCACTGTTCTGTAGCTGCTGCAGATGATCCCAAAGGCAAGCAGGGCCTGGAGTGGACCTCAGCAGTCCTACAGCAGAGGGGCCCGAATGTTAAAAGGAAAACTAATGCCGGGCGCGGTGGCTCGAGCCTGTAATCCCAGCACTTTGGGAGGCCGAGGCGGGTGGATCACGAGGTCAAGAGATCGAGACCATCCTGGTCAACATGGTGAAACCCCGTCTCTACTAAAAATACAAAAAATTAGCTGGGCATGGTGGCGCGTGCCTGTAATCCCAGCTACTCAGGAGGCTGAGGCAGGAGAATTGCCTGAACCTAGGAGGCGGAGGTTGCAGTGAGCCGAGATCGCGCCATTGCACTCCAGCCTGGGTAGCAAGAGTGAAACTCCGTCTCAAAAAATAAATAAATAAAAATACAAGGAAAACTAAGAAACAGAAAGAAATAACTTCATCAACAAACTGGACATCCACTCAGAGACCCAATCTGAAAGTCAACAACTACAAAGATGACAGGTGGATAAATCCACAAAGATGGGAAGAAACCAGTGCAAAAAGGATGAAAACACCCAAAACCAGAACGCCTCTCCTCCTACAAGGGATCACAACTCCTCACCAGCAAGGGAACAAGGCTGGATGGAGAATGAGTATGATGAATTGACAGAAACAGGCTTCAGAAGGTGAGTAATAAGAAACTTCTCTGAGCTAAAAGAACATGTTCAAACCCAATGCAAAGAAACTAAGAACCTTGAAAAAAGATTTGATGAAATGCTAATGAGAATAAACAACTTAGAGAGAGGAATATAAGTCAATCGATGGAGCTGAAAAACAAAACATGAGAACTTTGCGAAGCATACACAAGTTTAAAAAGCCGAACTGACCAAGCAGAAGAAAGGATATCAGAGGTCGAAGATCAACTCAATGAAATAAAATGAGAAGACAAGATTAGAGAAAAAAGGGTAAAAAGGAATGAACGAAGTCTCCAAGAAATATGGGACTATGTGAAAAGACCTAATCTACATTTGATAGGTGTATCTGAATGTGACGGAGAAAATGAATCCAAGCTGGAAAAATACTCTTTAGGATATTATCCAGGAAAACTTCCCCAACCTAGCAAGGCAGGCCAATATTCAAGTCCGGGAAATACAGAGAACACCACAAAGATATTCCTCAAGAAGAGCAACCCCAAGGCACATAATCTTCAGATTCACCAGGATTGAAATAAAGGAGAAAACGCTCAGGGCAGCCAGAGAGAAAGGTCGGGTTACCCACAAAGGGAAGCCCATCAGACTCACAGCAGATCTCTCAGCAGAAACCCTACAAGCCAGAAGAGAGTGGGGGCCAATATTCAACATCCTTAAAGAAAAGAACTTTCAACCCAGAATTTCATATCCAGCCAAACTAAGCTTCATAAGTGAAGGAAAAATAAAATCCTTTACGAACAAGCAAGTACTCAGAGATTTCATCACCACCAGGCCTGCTTTACAAGAACTCCTGAAAGAAGAATTAAACATAGAAAGGAACAACCAGTACCAGCCACTCCAAAAACATACCACATGGTAAAGAGCATCAACACAATGAAGAAATTGCATCAACTAATGGGCAAAAACAGCCAGCTAACATCAAAATGGCAGGATCAAATTCACACATAACAATATTAACCCTAAATGTAAATGGGTTAAATGCCCCAATTAAAAGACACAGACTGGCAAATTGGATAAAAAGCCAAAACCCATCAGTGTGCTGTATCCAGAAAACCCATCTCACTTGCAAGGATACACAAAGGCTCAAAATAAAGGGATGGAGGAAGATTTACCAAGCAAATGGAAAGCCAAAAAAAAGCAGGAGTTGCAATTCTCATCTCTGATAAAATAGACTTTAAACCAATAAAGATGAAAAGAGAAAGAAGGACATTACATAATGGCAAAAGGATCAATGTAACAAGAAGAGCTAATGATCCTAAATATATACTCAACCAATACAGGAGCACCCAAATACATTAAGCAAGTTCTTAATGACTTACAAAGAGACTTAGACTCCCACACAATAATAGTGGGAGACTGCCGGGCGCGGTGGCTCAAGCCTGTAATCCCAGCACTTTGGGAGGCCGAGGCGGGTGGATCA
Source organism: Sapajus apella (assembly GCF_009761245.1). NCBI lineage: Eukaryota > Metazoa > Chordata > Mammalia > Primates > Cebidae > Sapajus > Sapajus apella. Next base: position 437,800 of record NW_022437166.1, on the reverse strand, counting down.
CGAGGTCAAGAGATCGAGACCATCCTGGTCAACATGGTGAAACCCCGTCTCTACTAAAAATACAAAACATTAGCTGGGCATAGTGGCGCGTGCCTGTAATCCCAGCTACTCAGGAGGCTGAGGCAGGAGAATTGCCTGAACCCAGGAGTCGGAGGTTGCGGTGAGCTGAGATCGCGCCATTGCACTCCAACCTGGGTAACAAGAGGGAAACTCCGTCTCAAAAAAAAAAAAAATAATAATAATAATAATAATAATAATAATAGTGGGAGACTTTAACACCACATTGTCAATATTAGACAGATCAACCAGACAGAAAATTAACAAGGATATCCAGGACTTGAACTCAGACCTGGACCAAGCAAACCTGATAGACATTTACAGAACTCTCCACCCCAAATCCACAGAATATACATTCCTCTCAGCACCACATCACACCTACTCTAAAATTGACCACATAATTGGAAGTAAATCACTCCACAGCAAATGCAATAGAATGGAAATCATAACAAACAGTCTCTCAGACCACAGTGCAATCAAGTTAGAACTCAGAATTCAGAAACTAACTCAGAACTGCACAGCTTCATGGAAACTGAACAACTGGCTCTTGAATGTTGACTGGATAAACAATGAAATGAAGGCAGAAATAAAGATGTTCTTCGAAACCAACGAGAACGAAGACAACATACCAGAATCTCTGGGACACATTTAAAGCAGTGTCTAGAGGAAAATATATAGCAATAAATGCCCACATGAGAAGGAAGGAAAGATCTAAAATCAACACTCTATCATCAAAATTGAAACAGCCAGAGGAGCAAGGTCAAAAAAACTCAAAGCCTAGCAAAAGACAAGAAATAACTAAGATCAGAGCAGAACTGAAGGAGATAGTGACACAAAAAACCCTTCAAAAAAATCAATAAATCCAGGAGCTGGTTTTTCGAAAAGATCAACAAAATACACCACTAGACAGATTAATAAAAAAGAAAAGAGAGGCCGGGCGCGGTGGCTCAAGCCTGTAATCCCAGCACTTTGGGAGGCCGAGGCGGGTGGTTCACGAGGTCAAGAGATCGAGACCATCCTGGTCAACATGGTGAAACCCTGTCTCTACTAAAACTATGAAAAATTAGCTGGGCAAGGTGGCACGTGCCTGTAATCCCAGCTATTCAGGAGGCTGAGGCAGGAGAATTGCCTGAACCCAGGAGGCGGAGGTTGCGGTGAGCCGAGATCGCGCCATTGCACTCCAGCCTGGGTAACAAGAGCGAAACTCCGTCTCAAAAAAAAAAAAAAAAAAGAAAAGAGAATAATCAAATAGATGCAATAAAAAACGATAAAGGGGATATCACCACAGATTCCACAGAAATACAAACCATCATCAGAGATTATTACAAACAACTCTATGCACATAAACTAGTAAACCTGGAAGAAATGGATAAATTCCTAGACACTTGCATCCTCCCAAGTGTAAACCAGGAAGAAGCCGAAACCCTGAATAGACCAATAACAAGGTCTGAAGCTGAGGCAGCAATTAAGAGCCTACCACCCCAAAAAAGCCCAGGTCCAGATGGGTTCACAGCCAAATTCTACCAGACATACAAACATGAGCTGGTACCATTCCTTCTGAAACTATTCCAAACAATCCAAAAAGAGGGAATCCTTCCCAAATCATTTTATGAGACCAACATCATCCTGATACCAAAACCCGGCAGAGACAGCAAGAAAAGAAAACTTCAGGCCAATATCCATGATGAACATAGATGCAAAAATCTTCAATAAAATACTGGCAAACCATTTACAACAGCACATCAAAAAGCTTATCCACCACAATCAAGTAGGCTTCATCCCAGGGATGCAAGGCCAGTTCAACACACGCAAGTCTATAAATGTAATTCACCACATAGACAGAACCAAAGACAAAAACCACATGATTATCTCAATAGATGCAGAGAAGGCCTTTGACAAAATTCAACAGCCTTTATGCTACAAAGCCTCAATAAACTAGGTATTGATGGAACGTATCTCAAAATAATAAAAACTATTTACAACAAACCCACAGCCAATATCATACTGAATGGGCAAAAATGGAAGCATTCCCTTTGAAATCTGGCACTAGACAAGGATGCACTCTCTCACCACTCCTATTCAATATAGTATTGGAAGTTCTTGCCAGAGCAATCAGGCAAGAAAAAGAAATAAAGGGTATTCAAATAGGAAAGGAGGAAGTCAAATTGTCTCTATTCACAGATGACACGATTGTATATCTAGAAGACCCCATCGTCTCAGCCCCAAATCTCCTGAAACTGATAAGCAACTTCAGCAAAGTCTCAGGATACAAAATCAACGTGCAAAAATCACAAGCATTCCTATACACCAATAACAGACTTAAAGAGAGCCAAATCAAGAACGAACTGCCATACACAATTGCTACAAAAAGAATAAAATACCTAGGAATACAACTAACAAGGAGCATAAAGGACCTCTTCAAGGAAAACTACAAACCACTGCTCAACGAAATAAGAGAGGACACAAACAGATGGAGAAACATTCCATGTTCATGGTTAGGAAGAATCAATATCGTGAAAATGGCCATACTGCCCAAAGTAATTTACAGATTCAACGCTATCCATATCAAGCTACCAATGACCTTCCTCACAGAACTAGAAAAAAACATCTTAAACTTCATATGGAACCAAAAGAGAGCCCACATAGCCAAGTCAAGTCTAAGCAAAAAGAACAAAGCAGGAGGCATCAAACTACCGGACTTCAAACTATACTACAAGGCTACAGTAATCAAAACAGAATGGTACTGTACCAAAACAGAGATATAGATCAAGGGAACAGAACAGAGGCCTCAGAGGCAACACCACACATCTACAACTATCCGATCTTTGACAAACCTGACAAAAACAAGCAATGTAGAAAGGAGTCCCTGTTTAATAGATGGTGTTGGGAAAACTGTCTAGCCATGTGCAGAAAGCAGAAACTGTACCCGTTCCTGACACCTTACACTAAAATTAACTCCAGATGGATTAAAGACTTAAACATAAGACCTAACACCATAAAAACCCTAGAAGAAAACCTAGGCAAAACCATCCAGGACATAGGCATAGGCAAGGACTTCATGACTACAACACCAAAAGCATTGGCAACAATAGACAAATGGGACCTAATCAAAGCCAAAATAGACAAATGGGACCTAATCAAACTCCACAGCTTCTGCACAGCAAAAGAAACAGTCATTAGAGTGAATCAGCAACCAACAGAATGGGAAAAAATTTTTGCAATCTACCCATCTGACAAATGGCTAATATCCAGAATCTACAAACAACTAAAACAGATTTACAAGAAAAAAACAAAGCCCATTCAAAAGTGGGTGAAGGATATGAAGAGACACTGTACAAAAGAAGACATATATGAGGCCAACAAACATATGAAAAAATGCTCATCATCACTGGTCATTAGAGAAATGCAAATCAAAACTACATTGAGATATCATCTCACGCCAGTTAGAGTGGTGATCATTAAAAAATCGGGAGACAACAGATGCCGGGGAGGATGTAGAGAAATAGGAACACTTTTACACGGTTGGTGGGAGTGTAAATTAGTTCAACCATTGTGGAAGACAATGTGGCGATTCCTTAAGGACCTAGAAATAGAAATCCCATTTGACCCAGCAATCCCATTACTGGGTATATATCTAAAGGATTATAAATCGTTCTAAGGACACATGCACAGGTATGTTCATTGTGGCACTGTTTACAATAGCAAAGACTTGGAACCAACCTAAATGCCCATCGATGATAGACTGGACAGGGAAAATGTGGCACATATACACCATGGAATATTATGCAGCCATAAAAAACGATGAGTTCGTGCTCTTTGTAGGGACATGGATGAACCTGGAAACTATCATTCTCAGCAAACTGACACAAGAACAGAAAATCACACACCGCATGTTCTCACTCATAGGTGGGTGTTGAACAATGAGAACACATGGACACAGGGAGGGAAGCATCACACACTGGGGTCTGTCGGGGGAAATACAGGAGGGACAGCGGGGAGTGGGGAGTTGGGGAGAGATAGCATGGGGAGAAATGTCAGATATAGGTGATGGGGAGGAAGGCAGCAAACGCACTGCCATGTGTGTACCTATGCAACAATCTTGCATGCTCTTCACATGTACCCCAAAACCTAAAATGCAATTTAAAAAAAAAAAACCTCCTTACAAAGTATAGAAAAGTCGGGTGCTGTGGCTCATGCTTGTAATCCCAGAATTTTGGGAGGCTGAGGCAGGTGGCACATGATGTCAAGAGTTCAAGACCAGCCTGTCCAATATGGCGAAATCCCATTTCTACTAAAATATAAAAATTAGGCATGGTAGAACACTCCTGTAGGCCCAGCTACTCGGAAGGCTGAGGCAGGAGAATTGCTTGTACCCAGGAGGCGGAGGTCACAGTGAGTCGAGATTGTGCCACTGCATTCCAGCCTGGGTGAAAGAGTGAGGTTCCATCTCAAGATGAATTAACTGCAGATGGATTAAAGATTTAAACATGAGACATAACAGCACAAAATCCCTAGAAGAAAACCTAGACAATGCCATGCAGGACATAGGCGTAGGTAAGGACTTCATGACTAAAAGCAATGGTGACAAAAGCCAAAATAGACAAATGGGATCTAATTAAACTTAAGAGCTTCTACACAGCAAAAGAAACAATCATTTGAGTGAACCGGCAACCAACAGAATGGGAAAAAAATTTTACAAGCTACCCATCTGATAAAGGGCTAATATCCACAATCTACACAGAACTAAAATTTACAAGAAAAAGATAACCCCATCAAAAAGTGGATGAAACATGAACAGACACATTTCAAAAGAAGACATTTATGTAGCCAACAAACATATGAAAAACATGCTCATCATCACTGGTCATTAGAGAAATGCAAATCAAAACCACATTGAGATACCATCTCACGCCAGTTAGAATAGTGAGCATTAAAAAAAACCTGGAGACAACAAATGCTGGAGAGGACGTGGAGAAATAGGAATGCTTTTACGCTGTTGGTGGGAGTGTAAATTACTTCAACCATTGTGGTGATTCCTCAAGGATCTAGAAATAGAAATATCATTTGATCCAGCAATCCCATTACTGGGTACATACCCAAAGGATTATAAATCAATCTATTATAAAGACACATGCACACGTATGTTCATTGTGGTGCTGTTTACGATAGCAAAGATGTGGTACCAACCTAAATGCCCATCAAAGATAGACTGGATAAAGAAAATATGGCATGCATACCCCATGGAACAGTACACAGCCATAAAAAAGGATAAGTACATGTCTTTTGCAGGCAAATGGATGAATCTGAAAACCATCATTCTCAGCAAACTGACACAAGATCAGAAAAACAAACACCGCATGTTCTCACTGATAAGTGGGTGTTGAACAATGGGAACACATGGACACACACAGTGAGGGGAACATCACATACTGGGGTCTGTTGGGGGATGGAGGTTAGGGAAGGGATAGCAGAGAGAGGGGAGATTGGGAAGGGATAACATTAGGAGAAATACCTAATGTAGGTGACAGGGGCATGGAGGCAGCAAACCACCAAACCACCACGGCATGTGTATACCTATGTAACAATCCCACAAGATCTGCACATGTACCCCAGAACTTAAAGTAAAATAAAAAATAAATACATACATAAACTTGATAAACTTAAAAAAAAAAAGCATAGACAAAAGGCAGCTGGGGGTGGTGGCTCATGCCTGTAATCCCAGCACTCTGGGAGGCTGAGGTAGGTGGCTCATCTGAGGTCAGGAGTTCGAGGTCAGCGTGGTCAACATAATGAAACCCCGTTTCTACTAAAAATACAAAAAAAAAAAAAAAAATTAGTTGGTTGTGGTGGTGGATGCCTGTATTTACAGCTACTTGGGAGGCTGATGCAGGATAATCTCTTGAACCCATGAGGCAGAGGTTGCAGTGAGCTGAGATCATGCCATTGCACTTCAGCATAAACAACAAGAGCAAAACTCCATTGCACTCCAGCATGGGCAAAAAAGTAAAACTCCGTCACAAAAAAAAAAAAAAAAGTAGACAAAATACTAGGCATGGTGGCTCACACCTGTAATCCCAGCACTTTGGGAGTCCAAGGAGGGAAGATTACTTGAGGTCAGGAGTTTGAGACTAGCCTGGCCAACATGGTTAAATCTCGTCTCTACTAAAAATACAAAAATTAGCTGAGCGTGGTGGATAAAATTACAGGATGAAACCTGTAACTTCATCCACTCAGGAGGCTGAGGCAGAAGAATCACTTGAACCCAGGAGGCAAAGGTTCCAGTGTGCTGAGATTATGCCACTCCCCTCCAGCCTGGGTGAGAGTGAGACTTTATCACAAAATAAAAAAAAAAAAAAAAAAAAAAGTAAATCAAAACATAAATGTTTTTAAAAATAATATATGTGCTATTTTTCAAAATAAGATATATATGTGGCTAAAATCATATAAAACTACTCATCACTAGAGAAATGCAAAGAAAAATTGCAATGAGATACCACCTCACACCAGAAAAAATGACTATTATTACAAAGTCAAAAAATAACAGATGCTGGCAAAGTTGCAGAAAAAAGGGTATGTGCTGCTGGCAGGAGTGCAAATTAGTTCAACCATTGTGAAAAGCAGTGTGGAGATTCTTCACAGAACTAAAACCAGATTTACCATTTGACCCAGCAACCTCATAATTGTGTATATACCCAGTGAAATATAAATTATTTTATTATAAGGACACATGCACATGCATGTTCACTGCAGCACTATTCACAATAGCAAAGACATGAAATCAATCTAAATGTCTATCAGTGGTAGACTGGATAAAGAAAATATGGCATGGTAAGGTGGAGTGGCTCATGCCTGTAGTTCCAGCACTCTGGGAGGCTGAGGCAGGTGAATTGCCTGAGCTCAGGAGTTCAAGACCAGCCTAAACAACATGGCAAAACCACATCTCGAACAAAAAACACTAGAAAAAAAAATTAGCTGGGCTTGGCAGCACACACTTGTATTACCAGCTACTTGGAGGGCAGAGGTAGAATAATTTCTTGAGCCTGGGAGGTTGAGGCTGCAGTTAGCCGAGATCATGCCACTGTACTCCAGCCTGGGTGACAGAGTGACATCCGGTCTCATAAAAAAGAAATGAAATAAAAGATTTAATAAAAACAAAATATGGAACATAAACATCATAAAATACTGTGTTGCCATAAAAAGCAAACAAGATTATGTCATTTGCAGCAACATGGATGGGACTGGAGACCATTATCCTTAGAAAACTAATGCAGAAAGAGAAAAACAAATCCATGTTATCATTTTAATAAGAGCTAAATAATAAGAACACATGGATACAAAGAGAGGAACAACAGACACTGAGGCCTAGTTAAGGGTGGAGGGTAGGAGACAAAAAGGATCAGAAAAATAATACCTGTGTGGTGCTGTGCTTAATACCTCAGTGACAAAATAATCTACACACCAACCCCGACACAACTGTACCTATAAAACAAACTTGCACATGTACTCCTAAATCAAAATTTAAAATTAAAAGAATCGATAGGTTAAAAAGAGTGCAGTGCACGTGGAAGGACTGATTTGTGATACAGATAGTGGTCCAGGTGTGACTGCTCTGATTAATTTCTGGGTCCATTCAGGCAGATGAGATTATGAACAGGTTGTCCAGAATCCCAGGCTGGTGGAGAAAACAGGTTGCTGCTGCAGATTCAGTGTCTGAGGATGGGGATATGCCAGGAGACTTGTAGACACTTTTGTGAGTTTTTTGCAAGAAACACTAGAATCAAAAATGCTGTGGTGAAATTTCTGAGGGTGGTACCTAGCCCCAAGAGGAGTTTGGAAAAGTCAATATCTAGTGGATATGTTTTCAAGAAGGTAGAAATCCTGTGATGGCTGCAGTGAAAAAAGGGAGTCTGTTATCAGAACTTTTTTCCTTTAAGTTTTTATCTTCTTTTACCCTGGGAGGAAACCCGAAATCACAGGGTAATGGGCAGTTTAACAGCCTGTGTACAGAAGAGCAGAGCCTGCCATTTCCAGACACCCAGAGATCCATTCCAGACCAGGCCTCTGTTATATCTCTCATCTGGAAACAAATTTGTAGAGTTTGCTAAACACCAAGCAATTCTCCAACACCAACTCATTGTCTAACATTTGAATTCTGACACCACCCAGAGTCAGCAGAGACCCTGATTCAGGGCTCAGTCTCACAACTTTGTTCTTACTACAGATGCCAAACCCCACAGGCCCATCTCTGCTTCTGAGCTACCGTGTAAAAACTAGGGACTCCTGTAACCTTCCTGAAGTTCAATAATTTTATAGAGCTACTCACAGAACTAAGGAAAACACTGTAGTTACATTTATTAGAAAAGATACAATCCAAGAAAAGTCAAGTGGAAGAAATGTACAGAACAAAAAAAGAGGTGGGGAAAGATAAAGCTTCGTTCATGGCTGGGGTGAGCAGGCTGGGATATCTGCAGAGAAGGCTCCCCAGAAAAAAATTAGTGGCCCTTTAATAACCTCCTTTTGCAGGCTCAGCATTAGCCTTAGCTTAGAGTCACCGGGCTGAGGCTTTAACTTTCATGTCAGGGTTATTCACTTGGTTTTTGATAGTAAGTGTTTGAAAAATTCAGCAAAATTACTCTAACACAGTGTTTATATAAGAGAGGGAAATTTTAAGATGCTTACATTTTATATCTCAATAAGAGAAGCAAAAATATCTATTCTCTTCAGACAGTAAATGTATTACTTTACTATTTCCATTAAAAATCATGTAGTAAACAATTAGTCATATGGGAACATTTCTAGAAGGTACCAAGTTTCAGTTCATACAGCTTAGCATAAACTCAAAAAGCAATATATAGGATACAGAATAGAGATACTAACTATCACAAATTTACCCTGCAAAAAGAGGAACTGATGTTTTCATGAATCTACATAACTCACCAATTATCTACCACATTTTCTTGTGAAAATGTGAGCATTTTCTACAGTCAAAATGGAAGAAAAATTTTTCCTATATTTTTCCTTGGTAGCATTCTAAAAGTTAAGCCTTGAAATTCTGTTTAAAATCACTGATTAGGCACGGTGGCTCAGCCTGTTATCCCAGAGCTTTTGGAGGTGGAGGTGGGTGAATTACCTGAGATCAAGAGTTTGAGACCAACATGGTGAAACCCCATCTCTACTAAAAATACAAAAAATTAGCCAGGCATCATAGCACATGCCTGTAATCCCAGCTACTCGGGAGGCTGAGGCAGAAAAATCACTTGAACCCTGGAGGTGGAAGTTGCAGTGAGCAAAGATTATGCCATTGCACTCCAGCCTGGATGACAGAGTAAGACTCCATAAAAAACAAAAACAAAAACAAAAAAACAGCCATAAAAAACATACCAGAGAAAATTCCTGAACTCATTCTCTGAAAAGGGTAAATAAAAAATTTTAACAAATGGAATATATAGTTAAATATTATTCTAAAACCTGCCTCTTTTCTGCCCTTGGTAAATATTTTCTTACCTTTCAATCCCTACTAATAATATGTAACTTACAGTTTAAAACTGAGGTCAAAATAAGTGAACAAATCTTTACAAGGTACAGATGTGTCTGACTAATGTGTCAAGTCAGGCCATGCAATTACTTGAGAGATTTTCCCACTCCATCCTGTTCACTTAAGTGCTGAATAACCCCTTTTCAGGAGACTCTGGCCTATGCCCCAGTGAGTGCCTCACGTGCACTTTACTTTGCAAATTCTTACACCATCTCACTGTGATCACTTTTTTTTTTTTTGTGATACCATTTTTTATTTCACAGATTCTAACTATTTTTCTTTCACTTTTTAAAAATTATATTTCACTATTCTTCTGCCCCCTTAGAGAATGCAGGGGACAGAAATTATTTCAGTGTTTACCCTGCAATATCAGCATCTGATTGGCTGGCCAGCAATATGCCTTCAAGAAATGGAGGCTGGGTTGGGTGAAGACAATCTTAATGTCTCTAGGGTTAGCTTTCCAAATAAAGACTAAGCCAGTAGTTTCTCTCAACCCCAGGGCATCCACTTGCTTCGCTGAAAGGCTATACTCCAAACCTAAGGTTGTCCTATGGGAGAAAATGACCTGGAGCTAATATTCACTAGACACTCTAGCAGACATAGCAATAGGGGGTATTTTAGTTAATTCCCAGACACCACTGAAATCCAGGACCAGGAAAAAAAAAAAAAACTGAAGAATGGCTGAAAACACATCACTTCATAAAGTTTCCAAAGAAAAACCTTTACCTCAAAACATTCTAATAAGATTGCTAGGCCTAGGAGAAAAGAAAAAGGTACAGCCGGGTACAGTGGCTCATGCCTGTAATCCTAGCACTTTGAAAGGCTGAGGTGGGCAGATCACGAGGTCAGGAGTTCAAGACCAGCCTGACCAACATGGTGAAACCCCACCTCTACGAAAAATACAAAAATTGGCTTGGTGGGGTGGTACATGCCTGTAATCCCAGCTACTCAGAAGGCTGAGGCAGGAGAATTACCTGAGCCTGAGAGGCAGAGGTTGCAATGAGCCAAGATCATGCCACTGCACTCCAGCCTGGGTGACAGAGTAAGATTTTGCCTCAAAAAAAAAAAAAAAAAAAAAAAAGGCACAAAGATTTTTTTACAACACAGGGTCAGGGGATTATTTTTTGCTTTCTTCTCATGGGAAATATTTACAAACAGAAAACAAGTATTATTAAAAGTTCCACCTAATGCTTTGTTAAAATAATTAAAATACGATATCAAAAATGTACACTAAAAGACAAATAGTAATGTGAATCAGAGAGGAAAAACTGACATTTGGGAAGGTAAGAATAAACTGGAAATTTAGTATTTTACTGCAAGCCAAAGATAGGCTGAATGAATGGGGGTTTAGGAGTAGACATAATACTCTGCCCGGGATACCTATAAAAAATGCAGGGGAGAGATCAGACTCCCTCCTTGCCAGGCAGGGCATCTTTGAAAAAAGGCAGTAGCCCATCAGGGACTTATAAATAAAGCCCCACCTTCCCAGGACAGAGCACAAAAAAAGGGGGAAATGGATGGTGGTGAGTTCCACTTCAGCAGACTTAAACGTCCCTGCGCAGCAGCTGTGAAGGGAGTAATGGAGCTCCCAGCACAACACTTGAGCTCTGATAAAGGACAGACTGCTTCCTCAAGTGGCTCCCTGACCCCCATATATCCAAAGAGACACCTCATACAGGAGAGCTCTGGCTGACATCTGTGGGTACCCCTCTGGGACAGAGGAGTACCAGAGGAAGAAACAGGCAGCAATCCTTGCTGTTCTGCAGCCCCTGTGGGTGATTCCCAGGCAAGCAGTGTCTGGAGTGAACCTCCAGCAATCCTGCAGTAGAGGGCCCTGACTGTTAGAAGGAAACTAAAAAACAGAAAGAAATAGCTTCAACATCAACAAAAAGGATAACAACTCAGAAACCCCATCTGAAAGTCACCAACTTCAAAGATAAATCCAACTTTATAGATAAATCCATGGAGATGGAAAGAAACCAGCACAAAAAGGCTGAAATCACCAAAAACCAGAATGCCTCTTCTCCTCCAAGGGATCACAACTCCTCACCAGCAAGGGAATAAAACTGGATGGAGAATGAGTTTGACAAATTGACAGAAGCAGGCTTCAGAGGGTGGGTAGTAACAAACTTCTCTGAGCAAAAAAGCATGTTCTAACCCAATGCAAAGAAACTAAGAATCTTGAAAAAAGGTTAGACAAAATGCTAACTAGAATAACCAGCTTAGAGAAGAACATAAATGACTTGATGGAGCTGAAAAACAGTACGAGAACTTCGGGAAGCATACACAAGTTTCAATAGCAGAGTGGATCAAGCAGAAAAAAGGATACCAGAGACTGAAATCAACTCAATGACATAAAACGAGAAGGCAAGACTAGAGAAAAAAGAGTGAAAAGAAATGAACAAAGCATCCAAGAAATATGGGATTATGTGAAAAGACCTAACCTACGTTTGATTGGTGTACCTGAATGAGACAGGAAGAATGAAACCAAGCTGGAAAACACTCTTTAGAATATTATCCAGGAGAACTTTCCCAACCTAGCAAGGCAGGCCAACATTCAAATCCAGGAAATACAGAGAAAACCACAAAGATATTCCTCAAGAAGAGCAACCCCAAGGCACATAATCATCAGATTCACTAGGGTTGAAATGAAGGAAAAAATGCTAAGGGCAACCAGAAAGAAAGGTCAGATTACTCACAAAGGGAAGCCCATCAGATTCAAAGATCTCTTCGAGGAAACCCTACAAGCCAGAAGAGAGCAAGGGCCAAAGGACTTAAAGCAAAGAACTTTCAACCCAGAATTTCATATCCAGTCAAACTAAGCTTCATAAATGAAGGAGAAATAAAATCCTTTACAGACAAGTAATTGCTGAGAGATTTTGTCACCACCAGGTCTGTCTTACAAGAGCTCCTGAAGGAAGCACCAAACATGGAAAGGAACAACTAGCACCAGCCACTGCAAAACTATACCAAATGGTAAAGACCATTGACACAATGAAAAAACTGCATCAACTAATGGGCAAAAAAACCAGCCAGTATCAAAATGGCAGGATTGAATTCACACATAACAATATTAACCTTAAATGTAAATGGACTAAATGCCCCAGTCAAAAGACACAGACTGGCAAATTGGATAAAGAGTCAAGACCCATCAGTATGCTGTATTCAGGAGACACATCTCACATGCAAAGACACACATAGACTCAAAATAAAGGGATGAAGAAAGATTTACAAGCAAATGAAGAGCAAAGAAAAAAAAAAAAAGCAGGGGTTGCAATCCTAGTCTCTGATAAAATGGACTTTAAACCAACAAAGATCAAAAGGGACAAAGAAGGGCATTACATAATGGTAAAAGGATCACTGCAACAAACAGAGCTAACTATCCTAAATATATATGCACCCAATACAGAAGCACCCAGATACATAAAGCAAGTTCTTAACGACCTACAAAAAGACTTAGACTCCCACACAATAATAGTAGGAGACTTTAACACTCCACTGTCAATATTAGACAAATCAATGAGACAGAAAATTAACAAGGATATCCAGGACTGAACTAATATCTGGACCAAGCAGACCTAATAGACATCTACAGAACTCTCCACCCCAAATCCACAGATTTATATTCTTCTCAGCACCACATCGCACCTACTCTATTTAGAAGTAAATCACTCCTCAGCAAATGCAAATGAACAGAAATCGTAACAACCAATCTCTCAGACCACAGTGCAATCAGATTAGAACATGGGATTAAGAAACTCACTCAAAACCGCACAACTACATGGAAGCTGAACAACCTGCTCCTGAATGACTGGATAAATAATGAAACAAAGGTAGAAATAAAGATCTTCTTTGAAATCAATAAGAATGAAGACACAACGTGCCAGAATCTCTGGAACACATTTAAAGCAGTGTCTAGAGGGAAGTTTATAGCACTAAATGCCCACATGAGAAGTTAGAAAAGATCTAAAATTGACACCCTATCATCACAATTAAAAGAACTAATGGAGCAAGATCAAACAAATTCAAAAGCTAGCAGAAGACAAGAAATAACTAAGATCAGAGCAGAACTGAAGGAGATAGAGACATTAAAAACCCTTCAAAAAAAAAATCCATGAATCCAGGAGCTGGTTTTTTTGAAGAGATCAACAAAATAGACCACTAGCCAGACTAATAAAAAAAAAAAGAGAGAGAGCATTCGAATAGATGCAATAAAAAGTGATAAAAGGGATATTACCACCGATTCCACAGAAATACAAACTACCATCAGCGATTACTACAAACAACTCTATGCACATAAACCAGTAAATGTGGAAGAAATGGATAAATTCCTGAACACGTGTACACTCCCAAGACTAAACCAGGAAGAAGCTGAATCCCTGAATAGACCAATAACAAGGTCTGAAGTTGAGGCAGCAATTAATAGCCTACCAACCAAAAAAAGTCCAGGACCAGACACGTTCACAGCCAAATTCTACCAGACATACAAAAAGGAGCAGGCACCATTTCTTCTGAAACTATTTCAAATACAAAACGAGAAAATCCTCCCTAACTCATTTTATGAGAGCAACATCAACCTGATACCAAAACCTGGCAGACATACAACTAAAAAAGAAAATTTCAGGCCAATATCCATGATGAACATTGATGCGAAAATCTTCAATAAAATACTGGCTGACTGAATCCAACAACATATCAAAAAGCTTATCCAACACGATCAAGTCAGCTTCATCCCAGGGATGCAAGGCTGGTTCATACACAAATCTATAAACATAATGCATCACATAAACATGAACCAAAGACAAAAAACACACGATTATCTCAATAGATGCAGAGAAGGTCTTTGATGAAATTCAACAGCCCTGTATGCTAAAAACTCTCAATAAACTAGGTATCAATGAAACATATCTCAAAATAATAAAAGCTATTTATGGCAAACCCACAGCCAATATCATACTGAATGAGCAAAAACTGGAAGCATTCCCTTTGAAAACTGGCACTAGACAAGGGTGCCCTCTCTCACCACTCCTATTCAACATAGTATTCAAAGTTCTAGCCAGAGCAATCAGGCAAGAAAAAAACATTAAGGGGTATTCAATTAGGAAAAGAGGAAGTCAAACTGTCTCCATTTGTAGACGACATGATTTTATATTTAGAAGACCCCATCATCTTAGCCCAAAATCTCCTTAATAAGCAACTTCAGCAAAGTCTCAGGATACGAAACCAATGTGCAAAAATCACAAGCATTCCTATATACCAATAACAGAAAAACAGCCAAATCATGAGTGAACTCCCATTCACAATTGTTACAAAGAAATTAAAATACCTAAGAATACAACTAACAAGGGACGCAAAGGGCCACTTCAAGAACTACAAACCACTGCTCAAGGAAATAAGAGAGGACACAAATGGATTGAAAAACATTCCACGCTCATGGATAGAAAGAATATCGTGAAAATGGCCATACTGCCCAAAGTAGTTTATAGATTCAATGCTATCCCCATCAAGCTACCACTGACCTTCTTCACAGAACTGGAAAAAACCACCTTAAACTTTATATGGAACCAAAAAAGAGTCCACATAGCCAAGACAATCCTAAGCAAAAAGAACAAAGTGGGAGGCATCATGCTACCTGATTTCAAACTATACTACAAGGCTACAGTAATCAAAACAGCATGGTACTGGTACCAAAACAAAGATATAGACCAATGGAACAGAACAGAGGCCTCAGAAAGAATGCCACACATCTACAACCATCTGTTCTTTGACAAACTGGACAAAAACAAGCAATGGGGAAAGGATTCCCTGTTTAATAAATGGTGTTGGGAAAACTAGCCAGCCATGTGCAGACAGCTGAAACTGGACCCCTTCATACACCTTATACAAAAATTAACTGCAAATGGATTAAAGATTTAAACATAAGAACCAACACCATAAAAAAAAATCCTAGAAGAAAACCTAGGCAATACCATTCAGGACATAAGCATAGGCAAGGACTTCATGACTAAAACACCAAAAGCAATGGCAAGAAAAGCCAAAATAGACAAATGGGGTGTAATTAAATTTAAGAGTTTCTGCACCGCAAAAGAAACAATCATTAGAGTGAACCAGCAACCAACAGAGTAGAAAAAATGATTGCAAGCTACACATCTGACAAAGGGCTAATATCCACCATCTACAAAGAACTAAAACAAATTTACAAGAAAGAAACAAACAACCCCATCAAAAAGTGGGTGAAGGCTATGACAGACACTTTTCCAAAGAAAACATTCATGCAGCCAACAAACATATGAAAAA